>NW_005875198.1:7536-13437 GCF_000147115.1 Myotis lucifugus
ACCCAGAGCTGAATACGGTCTGCTATAGCCAGTCTAGATTGATCCACTTGGTGGGGCCTGCGGACTGTAAGCTGCATGGCTTTGTGCGTGGAGGTGTCATCATGAAGCTCATGGAGGATGTATGGGAATCGTGGCTTCACCTCACTGCAGGACCAGCGTGGTCACGGCTTCTGTGGACGCCAGTAACTTTCACAAGATCAGGAAAGGGTATGTCATCACCATCTTTGGGCACATGAACTTCAGGAGCAATAATACATCCATAGAAACCTATGTTCTTTTGGACACTGAGCCTGTGGTGGGCAACTTGGAGAAGCGCTACCGGCTAGCGAGTGCCTTCTTCACCAAGTGTCCCTAAGCTAGGAGGGCAAGTTGCTGCCTGTGCTTCAGCTTCTGCCCAGGACCTGGGACTAGAAGGGCTTTGAGGAAGGCAAAGGGAAGTACCTGTCAATGAAGATGAACCGACTGGGCCAAGCTGAGTCTCAGCTCTAGACGCTCCTCCTGCTGCTGCTGCTGCTGGACCCAGAGCAGCCCAATGTCTAATCACTTAAGAAGTTACCCTCTTGGCCCACAACTGAATTCATGCTGAGAGTGTGTTCATTATCTGTCTATCACTATTAACATGCACTCTCCTGAAAACCTGTTCACCAAAGCTTTATTTATGTCATTCCACACAGTATTGTCCTGGACACCTGGAGGCATTCCCTGGAGCCCTGAGGAATATTCCACATACACTGTATGATATCTAAAGACTCCGGTATCACTAATAAAGCTGCTGCATGGCTGGTGGGGGAGGGGGGGGCAGAGGGGGAAGAATTGGTAAGAATGCTGTGTAATTAGTTTCTCAGTCAATTGAAAAGAATCGTTTCATAATTACTTTAAAAATTTATAAGCTGACCATGCATTCAGACACTTTTTTATTTCCACTACAGGTTGAGCAATTTTCTTATGTAATTATAAAAAAAGATGCATTATAACTCAATTCTGAAATCTTAAAAATATACACCTTATACCTAGACCACATTATATACATCATCCAGGACACTTCATGATAAAAAAGGATTCTATCATCATTTACCATAGAAAACAGGTATACATTGGGCCAGTCTCGACCTGTCACTATACTTAAAGGAGACACTACTGGTTGTTACTCCAACATGTCCTCTCCACTAACAGAACACTGATGTTGTTCAGAGATAACTTATTACTCCACATAGCATATGCTTCATGGGAAACTGACCCTATCCTTAGCTCCCACTGGTGGATACTGACTAGTTTAGGCCAATTATGATAATTCCATTCCCTTGCCAGAACTTGTTTATTTATATTCTATTAAATTAATAAATATTAAATAATGTTAAATAAATTCATTAAACATATAAATAAATTTGGTATTTGATTAATTATTTATAATACCTGGAGCCCTTCTTACCACTTGAGCAAGTGAGATAGTAACTTTTTTTCTACTTAATCCTTTTTTATTTAAATTATTTTGTTACTTCGGGCTATAAATATGCTAATATACTCATTTTAATCATTATTTGAGGATTTGGACCCTAACCAGACTTTCACTTTACAGTGATCTCTATTTGCATAATGCAGGATCCACTTAGGGGAGAGGACCGAGGAGCTTGAAGGGGAAGACAGGGATGGGAGTGTATCTTTCAAGAGTTCAAAAAGGTTATTAAAAGAATAGAAAAATGGTTTCTGGGTCCTTTGTCTTCTGAAAATAATTTACAAAAATTAAAGAATTACATAGTAGCTGGTTACATGCTTAGGTTATGACAGAAAGATTCCTATGTTTCTGAGAAGTTTCCTTTCGGAAATTGTTCCTCCACTCTTTTCAGTACCTATGCCTACACACACACACACACACACACACACACACACACACACGTACACACACGCATGTACACACACAATTTACCCACACAGATAAAACCCACTTTTGGTGGGATTTTGCAGGGAGTGGAAAAATAGATTTAAAACATCTGGTTCAACTTCTTGTAGTCCTATATCAGGCAATTAGATGTACGGTTTCTTGTTTCCTCATATCACAGAGGAAGAATCAGCCTAAATAACCATGGGGAGAGAAGCTGGTTAAATTATAGCCTATCTAGGCAATGCTAGTTAAGTCAGTAATGCAGGTTACAAAACACTGTTTCAAATATATATATATATAAGTTAAATTACTTATAAGAAAATTACTAGAAAAATTTTATATACACACCAAACTATTACCAGTATTTATTTCTAGGACATAGTTATAATATTTTAATTTTCTTATGTAAATTTTCTGTATGGTTTAAACTTTGTTCAATGAATATGTATTTTTCATGAAATAAGAAAAAATTAAAATGGAAAAAATTTATTAAATTCTTAACCAGATGCAATTCTCTAATTAGTATGCAATTTACTGCTACATACAATTAATCTGGTGCCCCATTGGTCAAGCATTCTCAGTAATAAAGATTTAATATATCCTTGCTTTCATTTCTGCATAGGATTTCATTGTTATGTTATTAAAATATAATTTGTGAAAATACTGTAAATTGAGATGCAGGTGATTTCTTTCTCTATAATCAGTACTTAATCTTTACTGATTATAGTTAATATTTCCCACATTTTCTCCTCTATACATCCAAATAAGTGATTTGAAATGTTCTGTAACAACTTTGAAAGCAAAACATTTAAGAATAGAAAACAAATCTGCACTTTAAAAAGAAGACATGTTACATATACAGTGAGTAATGAGCTAGATATTTCATATATTTTATCTTTAAATATTTCATGTTTCTTATGCCATATTATTTTCTATATTTTTAACATTATTGTTTATATCATTGATATGAGAATGACAAAACAGTATGTTTGACCTTAATTTGTCAATCAGTTAAAAGGTTTATAAGATGTTTAATTACCAAATGCTATAATCATTATTCATCTCATCATTTGCTATATAATGTAAACTGAATTCTTTCCCTGTAGTACACTGTGTTTCACAGATCAATAGGTTTATCAAGGGCTTGAAGGAGAGTTTTAAACATTCAATGAAAAGAAGAAAAAATATATTTCTCTTTTAAAATGGCTTAGGTAGTCATTTCATCAACTTCACAATTATTTTATTTACTCCTGTGAATAAATATCTTTATGTCAATAGTTTTAGAGTATTATACCTTCTTTAATTAAATTAAATTATAGTGTTAATGAGATATTTTACTCAAATACATTGAATACTATATAGCACAAATACAGAAGCAGATTTCTTGAATAAATACTGTTTTTGAGACCCATCTTGAGTGACTTCATTTAAAATATGACTCAATATTTGATACCCTCCTGAAATATTATTATAAAACACTAGAGGCCTGGTGCACAAAAATTTGTGCACCCGAGGGGGGGAAGGGGGGGTCCCTCAGCCCAGCCTGTGCCCTCTCACAGTCTGGGACCCCTCGGGAGATAACGACCTGCTGGCTTAGGCCTGCTCCTTGGTGGCAGAGGGCAGGCCCAATCCCTAGGTGCAGCCCCTCAGTCACGCTCAGGGTAGGGCCAATTGGGGGGTTGGGGCACCGCCCTCTGTCACACTCAAGGCAGGGTCAATGGGGAGGTTGCGGCGCCACCCCCTGTCACTCACAGAGCAGGGCCAATTAGGGGGTTGGGGCGCTGCCCCCTGTCACGCACAGAGCAGGGCCCATCAGGGGGGTTGGGGCTCCGTACCCTGTCACGCACAGAGCAGGGTCGATCAGGGGGTTGGGGAGCTCCCCCCTGTCACGCACAGAGCAGGGCCCATGAGGGGGTTGGGGAGCTCCCCCCTGTCATGCACAGAGTAGGGCCGATAGGGGAGTTGGGGCACCGCCCCCTGTCACACACAGAGCAGGGAGGATCAGGGGGTTGGGGCGCCGCCCTCTATCACCCACAGAGCAGAGCCGATCAGGGGGTTGGGGTGCTGCCACTCTCACACTCAGGGCAGGGCCGATGGGGAGGTTATGGCTCTACCCCGTCACACACAGAGCAGGGCCCGTGGGGGCGGGGGGGATTGGGGCGCCGCACCCTGTCACACACGGAGCCACAGGGAGATCAGGGGGTTTGGGTGCTGCCCCTGTCACGCTGATCCTGGTGCCGGGAGGCCTCATGGCTCCGCTGATCCTTGTGCTGGGAGGCATATTACCCTTTTACTATATAGGATAGAAGCCTGGTGCATGGGTAGGGGCTGGCTGGTTTGCCCTGAAGGGTGTCCTGGATCAGGGTGGGGGTCCCCACTTGGATGCCTGGCCAGCCTGGATGAGGGGATGATGGCTGTTTGCAGCTGGTCACACACCCTTCAGGGTGGGGGTCCCCACTGGGGTGCCTGGCCAGTCTGGGTGAGGGGCTGAGGGCTGTTTTCAGGCTGGCGGGTGACTGAAGCTCCTAACCGCTCCTTTTTTCTTTTTTTTTTTAATTCTGGGCCAAGGCCTCTGCTGCTGAAAGCAGGTATCTGGTTTGTTTGGGTTCTATAATCGAAACACTGTATCATCTCCAGCTCTGAGATCCCGGCCAGCTGAAAGCTGGTTTCTGGGGTTTTGTTTAGCTTCTATATTTGTTACAATGTTTCAAACTGCCAGCTCAGAGGCCGGCAAGCCAGGCGGGGAACGTTGGAGTCCTCCTTCACTGAAGCAAGCAAGCCTCATGTTCGCTTCCAGCTGCCTGGCTGCCGGCCGCCATCTTGGCTGGCAGTTAATTTGCATATCGCCCTGATTAGCCAATGGGAAGGGTAGCGGTCGTACGCTAATTACCATGTTTCTCTTTTATTAGATAGGATTATTTTAAATTATATCCATCTCTTATTTGTTATAAATAAATTGTTACAGTGGGTGGTTTGGAATTAGAAGAACAATTGTTCCTTCTTTCCCATCCCTTGGATGCTCATCATTCCTGACCAAATGTCACTGAAATGCAATTAGTAACAAAAATATTTAAAATTCATTAAGTGCTACTGTGTGTAAGCTTTTCTAATCACTTTACATGTATTAACTCATTTAATATCTCAACAACCTTTGTGAGGTAGCTATTGCTATTCCCATTTGACAGATGAGTTACATAACTTGCTCAAGGTCACACAACGAATAAATAGAAGAACCAGACTCAGGAACTTGTAAGTGGCTCTTCACCACTTATGCATATTATCCCTTGGGCATACAGGAACAGTAAGAAAACTATTGGAATTTTAAAATGCTATATGACTTTTTTCTATATCCCTAATCTGTGTTACGTGGAGAATGAAATTTACATATTGAAGTATGGGGTGCTCTTTTCTATTACCCAGAGAGTGTCAGGTCTGGTATTTGATTGTATCCTACTTACAATCTAACGCCTCAGCCTATTATTGCTTCAGGGATCCTGGCAAAACATGTGAAACCCTTAGATCAGAGGCATGTATTAGTTACAGCACAGCAAGCAGCATGGAGCATCAATAAGCATGTTTGCATCAGGTCCCTTGCTCCCAAGCGCTGTGGGCCACAGAGGTGCTATATGCACAGGGAGTATATGTTACAGCTGAGGAACACTTAGCTATGGAAATCTGCCTGCTTGTTGTTCCAGAAAGATATAAAATCTCATCCCTCAAGGTTCATTGCTGCAAAAACAATCTTGAGCAATGGACCAGGAAAAGATAGAATAGGGTCTTGCATTTTTGGTGCATTTGTAAAAGCTGTAGGAGCACCATATGGTCAAGGGAAAGTGTCTTTTCCACCTTTGAACTCTACACTGTGTTTGTTTCTTATTGATGGTCTAACAGGTTGCCACAAACTTTGTGCCTCAAGACAACACATATTTATATATTACAGTCCTGGGAGTCAGACATATAAAATGGATCTCACTGGGCTAAAATCAAGGTGTCAACAGGGTGTGTGTCTTTTCAAGGCTCCA
>NW_005875199.1:0-12877 GCF_000147115.1 Myotis lucifugus
ACGGCAGAGGCAAGGGGGCGTCTCGCGGTAAACAGACTTTATTTGAAATATTACACTTTATCTTACCATGAGAATGATATATTCTAAGGCATAGTATATCCAGGTTTTTAAAATGTAAAATAATTTTTCACTACGATGTTTCAGAAGGTAGCCCTGTGCTTGTCTCACAGCACCGAAGTGTCATAGGCCTCATTACCGACTGCTACAGTTTGAGGATCATGCCATTTTCTGCTAAACAGAAGTTAAAACCTGGAGTGAAATAACGTTTTCCCTTCCTTGGGGGTTTACCAACAACTGATTTTTGGAGTTAGCCTCTTAGTTGAAAACATTATTATAAATTGTTCATCAAGACCCAATACTTCAGCAGCTTCCACCAGGTGGATGCTTTGTGAATTTTTGTGTAGGAGTTCATTCCTAATGAGATTTTTTGGGAAGATGTATAAACACAAGGAAATCTGTTGATTTTTAATCTCTCAGCGTGGTCAATGGTCTCTGGGCATCTTATTAAACTGGTTTGTATTTGTTTTTATACCACCGGAGCAATGACTCTTTCTGCACAATGAACTTTGAAATCTTCTTATAAGATCACAGCATCAGAGACCGAGCTTCCCTGAATCTTCTATTTTCTTTACATTCTCAGATCACATGTGTTCCCACGCTTTACCTAGACAATGGCATCAGTTCCCTCATTGGCTAGCAGACCCCATGCCTTGGCCTGTCACCAGGGGCTCCCCCGGGAAAGGCACCCTTTCCTTTATGCAGGGACAGAAGTGACGACGGGGCCAGGTTGTCTTCCTCATAGGCACAAGCCGGGGACAGGGGAGCTTCTTGCTCACTGAGCGCACTGCAGGGAAAATCAATTAGTGCCTGTAATAAAAAGCTACTTCCTTTTGTTTGCCTTTTAAAAAGCAAATTAAGTGTTCTAGTCATCATACATTTAAATTAAGGAGAGGGAACAAAGATCAAGCAAAATTAATAAAGATATATTGTAGTTATATAATATGATCAGATAAAAGGAATAGAAGTATAAAAAGAGAGAAAGGAAGGCAGACAAACACCCAGAAGCACAAAGGGACAAGCAGAGGCAAAGAGACATCCAAGCAGACAGGCATACATGTATGTTGACCCAGACACACAGGGTACACTCAGTCAACATAATACATAACGAACAGCATGTCAGCCCCATCTTGTGTCTTCTGGGGACACTGGCCACAGAGACTTTTAAAGTCAGGTTGCCTTTTCACATTTAGAGAGCGCAAGTTCCTGTTGGTATCTGCTCCATCTTTTGGAAGACTGATTCAATCCAACTTTCCCATTGTGTCTTAGGGTCTTTCGGGCAGAATTAGCAGAAACATTACATAACTAGAAGGTTAGGCATCTGGTGAGGGTCCAAAATAACTTATAAGCTAGTTTTACAGGTAAAAGACTCACATTATTATAGTACTAGAAATGAAGGGAGAGAAAATACAGGTACATGGACGTTCAAATTCAAGGGGCCAGACTTAGGGAACAGTAAACTTAATACCACGTTAGGCTCCGTTGTATCTTCTAGACAGAGCACTGTACTTGAGTACTGCTGCTTTAGATGCTGCATCGGATTATGGGTCCCAAACATTGGAGTCCCTCCTACTCAGAGGATACCAGGTTTCAGAAACTTCCGACCTTTTTGGCTGGTGTTGGATGGAGTGTTTTATGTCAGAGTCCACCTAACCTGGTACCTAGATCATGCTGCTTCTGAGGCTGGCCTTACATGTTCTCTGGAAATACCTCTCACCGAAGAATGCCTGCTTTGCAGGCTCCAATTCTTCCTTTTCAGTTTTTTTTGACAAAAGACTTTCTTCATGCATTCCGGGCTCCCCTCCACTATTTTACTCCAAAACTCTGCAGCAATCTGTTTTACCACCAGTGACACCCAACAGTCCATTCCTTTCTTTTTTTTTTAAAGATTTTTAAAAATTGAGAGAGAGAGAGAGAGAGAGAGAGAGAGAGAGAAGTCAACTGTCTCCCTCATGCCCCCTCCACCTGGGATTGAGACCTCAACCCAGGCATGTGCCCCAACCAGGAATCAAACCAGCAACCTTTTGGTGCACAAGATAATGCCCAACCAACTGAACCACACCAGCCAGGGCTCACTAGTCCATTCTTGTAGTGGCAGGGAGCCAAGGAGCATGGCTTCTGGGAATACTAGGGTTGAATCCCCAATCTGACGTTCGTTTGCTGGTGGCCTTGGGTTGATTGTGAGGACTCACAGTTTTTCCATCTATGAAGCAGAATTATGGTGCCTATCTTTGAGACACTGTAGGGGTCCTGACTTGGTGTCTGGTCTGACAATCTCCCTTCTCCATCCTCTGCCCCCAATCACTTCCTTACTTGGCTCTGTTTATATGCATGGTGGGGTGTCCTAGCTACAGATATCATCAGGGTGCATCTTTGCAAGGAGTCATAAAGGAGAGGTTAACTGAACAAGGCAGCGCTGGGGAACACTCGGCAAACAGCAACTGTGTCTGCTGATGAGAGAACGTGGCCTCTCCTCTGTTCCCTCAGAACTTCTCTGTGGCTGACACTGGTCTGGAACCAAGTGGGGAAGGAGATTCTAGGAGGGTAGTCCTGGCTCTTCCTCAGGTATAGAAGGGGTGTGGCAAAGGCAGGGAGCAGCAGTCCTAGGGCAATGGAGCTGGTGAGACCATGCCGGGTCCTGAGGTCCTTCAGTTATAACCTGCCTGAGACCAAGGTTCCTCACCTGTGTAGGCAAATGATGCTTCCCATCCTCATGACTTTTGTGAGCAGTGACTGCATTAATGTATGTAAAGTCCTTAACACAATGTATATATGTGTGTATGTGGGGCCACAAACACACACATATACACAAGGCTGCGCACCAGATGGTAACAAAGGTTTTATCTTTTATTCCCCTTTTGCTATGTGCTCATCTTTATGTTTTTAATTATTATTTTCTACCTAAGTTAGCATGTTAACAGAAATAAAAATAGAAAAGGAGAAATTTCTAAAAATTAGATCTGTACCTGTTAATACAGGAAATAAAAAAATATTCTTATCTTCTGACCATACTTAGAAGAATATAGTAGAAACTATTAAACTCCTTCAACATAGACTAAGTTAGACTCACCTTTGGCTGATTTCTCTGCAAGCCCAATAAGTAGGTATTGTGGTTGTTTTGACACGTGTTTCTTTCTCTGTGTCATGAGAAAGGTACAGAGTTGGAGCTCTACAGATAATGGTGAATGGGGAGAAAAGAAAATGAAAGAATTTGGGTGAAAAATCCTAAGATCCTCTTTAGAGGTGATTTGGTTGAGCCTATTAGGATTCTAATTTTTTTGATGGTTTCAATGGAAATCTTAGCATGAAAGCCTATGAGGTGTCAGAGAAAAAGAGACTATGATTTTTTAAAAAATTAAACAATCACTATCTTTTCATTTTTTCTAATGTTTCTGTACCAAACAATTAACAAACACAAGTGGATGGTCAACAACTGTTATATACACAAAGGCACACACGCTTTGATATCCATACATTTGTAAATTTGTATCTTTGGGTCTCTTTGAACCCTTGACCTTTTCAGTCAATTCTAATCTGTTTCAGCATTTCAGATTCTTGTTTCAACATGTGTTTGGCTACTCTCTATGTGCAAAGCATGTACAATTCCTATGTTCTGCTTTTAAAAATGCACTAATGTGTTAGAAGATTTGGTTCCTCCTGCCATTCAAAGGGTGTCCTCATCAACTTTGCCATCTGTGAGGCAGGGCTTGCTGGAGTAAGTGGGGCTGGGCCTGCATTGCTTCCTCTCCTCATTGGGCGGGTGTATAAAACTCTCAGAAGAGGTGATGGGATGGCGTTTTATGGAGTGTCAGGCTGAACAAGAAAGTCCAGGGGATGGGGAGGACCCTTGGGAAGCTGCTTTCTCCATAACCCCATCATCATCAGGGCATTTAGGACTTGAAGCTTGAACCCAATGCCCTAAAGACTACTGGAACTTCCCAAAGGTTTGCCTTGAATCTCTAGGGTTTAGAGAACCCAGTCCTTTAGGATTCATTTCTTACCGGTTTTGAAAAGTACTAATAGTTGTTGTTGTGGTTGTTGTTTTAAAAGCATGCAAGAAGCCAGGAGAAACAGAATGAAAAATGGCTGAAAGTTATTGAACATTTGCCCTATCTGACGGATGTGAATTCTACCCGAGTTTATGTAAAGATTAGATGCTGATCTCCAGGCTTCTCTGCATGGAGGATTGTGACATGCCTGAGTTTTTCTGCACCATTTATTCTTCTCCACTATAATTTCAGGGTCTGACTTGGCGTTTTAAAATTGAGTTGTCAAGGTTGAAGACAAAGGCGGGAGCCATAATGATTGGCATGCGTGATGAGACACAGAACAGAGGCAGCGCTGGGCTTTCTTTGGTATTTTAAGCAGGTAGCAGGGCACCAAAGGTACGTGTTTTTTTTTTCCCTTTGTACATTTATCATCTATGAACAAGGCTCTCTCAAAATTTGGTTTCTACTAAAGACTATGAATCTATAATGTTTTAAGGCAGTTTTTTTTTAAAATCAGAATATTCTAAAGATCCTAGAATTTCTGTACTTGTTTTTAAGTAATCAGAGATTTATAATCTAATAAACTAGAAGCCTCAGATATCTTAAATTTAGGTTTTCAGAAAGGTACTTTACTATTGGATTTATAATAAACATACATTTTTATGATCAGCAAAACCAAGAAATTTTACTTCAAATCTGTTAGAGAGGTTTCCTTCTCCTTTACATAATCATGGACTATTTCCCCATCTTGGGGACAATTCCTTGTCCTATTTCTTTTCCTTTGTTTTAACTAGTTTTGTGAACTTTAAATAATAGGGAAAAATGCCCTTGAGCTGAAAGAGATTTCCATTTCTAGATGGAAAAGAAGAAGAATTTATCAATAAAAAGCTATTCTTGGAAACATGGCGTGTAATTTTGGAAGAACAAAGGTGAAGAGGTAACCCTTAGAGCTTATGCAGTGAGTAAAGCACACACACGCGCACACACACACACACACACACGCCAGGTTATTTAGAAAGAAACACAAATGCCGAAACCGGTTTGGCTCAGTGGATAGAGCGTCGGCCTGCGGACTCAAGGGTCCCAGGTTCGATTCCGGTCAAGGGCATGTACCTGGGTTGCGGGCACATCCCCAGTGGGAGATGTGCAGGAGGCAGCTGATCGATGTTTCTCTCTCATTGATGTTTCTAACTATCTCTCTCCCTTCCTCTCTGTAAAAGAATCAATAAAATATATATTTAAAAAAAAAAGAAAGAAACACAAGTAACACGAACACCAGACTTCTTTTTGGTAGTGGAGTTAGGAGACAACAGGACTGTGGCTTCACAGTTTATTTATTCATTTAAAAATACTTATTTAATATTTTATGGGGGCAAAGCACTGTTCTAGACACATATCCCTGCCTTCATGAATCTCACATTCTAGTGGGGGAAGACCGACAATGCACAGATGAATGAGTAAAATGTATTCAGTGTTAGATGGTGTGAGAGCTTCAGAGAGAAAAGGAGAAGGGGAAGGAGCTCTGAAGTGTTGGCTGGGGAGGGAGGTGGCAGGGTAGACAGGTATCCGGGCAGAAGCTCCCTCAGAAGTTACTTCGGAGTACAGATCCCAAAGATGGAAGGAGGAGTGCGTGCAACTTCTGGAAGGAGGACGTTCTAGGCAGAGACCACAGCCAGCACGAAGGCCCTGAAGCAGGAGCTTATCTAGCCAAGCTCTGAGAACAGTGGTTTTGAACCCAGGATTCTGTGCTGAGCCAATAGCCAACCCAGTGTCAGGGCAAAATGAGAACATGATTTTACACATGCCAACACTTGGGAAGTAAGTACATACACAGGGATCTACTTGAGCAATGTGAAACAGGAATCCAGGAGAGAACACCATCTGGAATATAAGAAATGGTGATAGCTGAGGTTGGCTCAAAAGAACAAAATACAAAATAAAACAGGCAAAAAAAAATAAGAACATAAGTTAATTTAAATGATGGTTCTGGTTATCCCCCCTTCCAATGTTTGATGAATGGGTGATTCTCTGGCAAGTGGCTTTGGTTCAGTGATGTATGATGACATTTCCTGCACCAAGAGTCCGATCACATCATTTATTTCTGCAGTGGCAATATTTTTATACTCCTTACATTGTAAATGCTATTTATAGTATTTTAGTTTTAACGTAGTCCTTTAGATAAAATGTGAATGATTTATCCAACATTACAGGGTAGAATGTAATTATTATACACTAATTTAACATCAAAGGGGTGAGCCAAATGACATTGCCTGCAGCAATAGAGTTAAACATGTTGTTAAAAAAATTATAATGGAAAGTACCAGAGAAATGAAAGAAAAAAATGTGTACTTTTAAAAAGTGTATGAATGCATTATTTTCATGGTTAAATAAAAATGAATTAATTTTTAAATGTTTTATAGTGGAGAAGTGTAATTTAAAATACAAGGTATTTCTGATTGCAAAAAAATTCTCTAAAATAAAATACATTTGAAGCCACTTTAACTTTGTAATATTTTGTGAAAAAGAGTTGCTGATAAACCTCAAAACAGTAAAAAATACAATAGAACAAGTAAAAAGAAATGAATGGTTGGAAAACTTTTACTTATTGGAAAATACCATTAGACAGACAGGAGCAATCTATTTCATCAGCAAATAATCACAATTTTTGGAAATCTTGGAAAGTATGTTGTAAGATATTTTAAAGTAATATCTACAGAAGCATGCCAATTCACAACGAAATTAATGTGATGTAAAGAAGGAAATATTGCAAGACCGAGTGAAATTCACATTTTTCAGATTACTGAGTATGCTGAAATGAATGCAATAAGATAACTAAATGGTTTGGTGAAAGAGTAACTGTCAATTTGTGTGAAATGCATACAGAAAATGTCAAAGTATGTCTTAATTAATGAGACATTCTTAGATGTTTTTCAGTGTTGAAGAGACAAGTGTGGCCAATTTACATCAGATTATAAAAATCTATCTGTAACAAATTCAAGTCAGTGTCAATAAAATGGGCTTCCAGACTGAGGATGGTTCTAAGTTCATGCTAAAATAGAAATTTTAATGGAGTTAAAGTACAATGTAAGGAGGGAGAACCAAAGCTTTATATGCACAATATCTTGCTCAGGGAGTATCGGAAGCAAAAAGTGATTTAGCGACCAAAATTGTTGAGTGGCTATAAAATACATGATGGTTTGTAAAAGCAGAGAGTTATGTCCATTGAGCAGTTTCAAATACCTTATGGATCAAGATACTTTTGCAAAAACAAAATGAAAATCAAAAAATCCACCCCAAACTCCAAGTCATGAGCTGTTTGATGGCAAAAGTTATATAACAACATCATTTGTGACACTGTCATTGTGCTTCTACTGCATCCCTGAAGGAGATCGGGGTACATACATGGCTAATGGACACTGGGCAAGTTCAATGTGGAGACCCAGGGAGAACACAAGTTAAAGATCAAGCTAGTTGTGCCATCCCTTTATCAATGGTAGCTGAAATCATGGTGAATGGACTCATTTAGGGGAACAAATGCCAAAGACTGAGTAGGACTAAGTGCGGTCTTCCGGAAACCATTAGGTCAGGCATTGGCTAAAGAGCCAGAAGAGGAAGAAGGAAAAGAAGCCAGGTCTGAAAGGAATAGAAGAAGGGCTCATGCGATGGAAATTAGGAGGTCAAAATTTCAAGAAAGTGAATGTGCTTGGGGGGTGCCGCCAGGGATAGCCAGTGTGAAATAGTGTAGTAGGAACACAAATTAAGGCAGGCGTTTGGATTTTGTAATAAGGGACCATTGGATTCCTTTTTAGCCCCTGTCAACGCTAAGGTTCTTTGGACAAACACCACTCCCAATCCTCCATGTTAAAAATAGAGCAATAGTGAAATTAGATGTATGTGTTTTTTCCCTTCCTCAGTGTAGATCACAGACAACCATTTCCTTAATCTGAAAGAAAAAAAACATGCTAATTTTTGAATGGGGAAGGGGAGACGAGTAGAAATTTTACACTGATGCAGTAGGCGGAATAATGTCCACGTGCTAATACTTAGAACCTGCGAGTGTATTACCTTATGTAGCAAAGGGACTTTGCAGGTAAGATATCAAGGCCCTTGAAATGGGGAGAGAATTCTGGATTATCTGGGTGGGCCCAGGATTTGTTAAGATACAAGACCTTTTCCCACTGTCAGGAAAGCAGAGGGATGGCAGGGTGAGAGGGACTTGGCCGGCTGATGCTCGGCTGCCCTGAGCAAGGAGGAAGGGGCCTGCAAACCAAGGAACTGGTGCTTTCTAGCAACTCGAAAAGGCAAGGAAGCGAATTCTCCCCTAGAGCCTCTGGAAGGAAGGAAGTCCTGCCAACACCTTGATTTGAGCCCATGGAGACCTACCTTGAACTTCTGATCTCCAGAACCGTTACATAGTAAGTTTGTATTGTTTAAAAATTACCGGCTTATGGTAATTTGCTACAACAACGATAGGAAACGACTAAGTAGCTTTTTAAACACACAGCATGGTGATATTTGTATTTTTAAAGTTTGTTTTGAATCCATGTGTGGAGGAATTGTATCTATTCTTGCTTAGAAGGGTCTTGTTTATTACACACAACTGTCTATAGACAGTAAAAAAAATAAGAAAAAAAAAAAGAAAAAAGAAAGCATTGCTAAATAGGAGAAGTTCTTATTTTTCTCAAAAAAAACCGAACATTTTTGCCCTAGCTGGTTTGGTTCAGTGGATAGAGCATCAGCCTGCAGACTGAAGGGTCCTGGGTTTGATTCCAGTCAAGGGCACATGCCCAGGGTGTAGGCTCGATCCCCAGTGGGGGATGTACATGAGGCAGCCGATCAATGATTCTCTCTCATCATTGATGTTTCCATCTGTCTTTCCCTCTCCCTTCCTCTCTGAAATCAATAAAAATATTTAAAAACAAAACAAAACAAAACAAAACAAACTTACCATTTTGTTCCCAAGAAGAGAAAAACAAAACCTGCCCTAATTTCAGGCCACCTGTGTGACTATGATCATGTGATGGTGAGAGTATTCCGGTTCCTGAGATAAAAATAAGTTGATGACACTGTGTCCTATTAATGAGTACACTGCCTTATCAGAGGACTCTGGGCTTTGATCTAGCGTTCATCTGCTTAAAATCTTTATAATTAGTTTTCCTCGGGAACCCTGGGCTGACTTTCTCAGTCTTTCTTTTTTTCCTGTTGAGTGACCAGTAAGGACGGCTTGTTATTCCACATGTGGTTGTTTTTTGTTCTTGTAAAGAAACATCTTTTGCTCTGAAGTCTCAAGTGTAGCCGTTCTCGTTCCTGTCTTATTTAAAACACAACAATTCCCATCACTGTCAGCCAAGAACGGGATGGGTTGTTTTCCTCGCCGGGGTCGGATCAGCACTCTGTTTTCCATTCGGCTCCACCTTGCAAATGGGTTATGTCCCATCGTTCGCGTGCGAGTCTGTTGCTCGGAGTTTGGAACAGATTTCCCCAGACAAACATAGTAATAAAAGATGACTTGGTTCCTAGGCTGTTTTTAACAGTGTGTTTGAAGGGTCCCAACCTAAGCGCTAGGGTCTGGGAATAGAGGTGATCTGTGCAGGAGGAGAGAGAAATAGGTGAGGAGTTTATCGTTCCTATTTTTCTGTAGATACCTAGCCAACATATTGAAATAGGCAGGGTCCACTTTTTTTCTCTGTCCAGATCCCATCTGCCACTGCTTTGCTCCCACAGGAAAGCCAGACCCTTGAGCCTTTGTCAACCCTCCATGGTGACATGGGAGCCAGGTTTGCCAACATGTGGTTTCCAGTGGGCACTTCCGGGAGGGGTCCCTCAGGACTGTTGTCTTCCTGATTTCCCCCTCATTTTCCAACTGCTATAGTCTGAGTGCTTATGTCCTGCACCCCACCTCCCCAAATTCATATGTTGAAATTAGGGGTCATTGGGAGGAAAGTAGGTTATGTGGTGGGATTTGCGCCCTTATAAAAGAGACCCCTTCCACTAGGCGACGACACAAGAAGGTGGCAGTCTGCAACTGGAAATAGGCCCTCACCAGAACCCTGATCTTGGACTTGCAGCCTCCAGAGCTGTGA
The DNA here is from genome assembly GCF_000147115.1 of Myotis lucifugus. Classification (NCBI taxonomy): domain Eukaryota; kingdom Metazoa; phylum Chordata; class Mammalia; order Chiroptera; family Vespertilionidae; genus Myotis; species Myotis lucifugus. The sequence goes on from NW_005875199.1 coordinate 10,130, forward strand.
GAAATAAATGTCTGTTGTTTATAAGCCACCCAGCCTGTGTTATTTTGTTGTAGGAGCCCAAACAGACTAAGACACCCACTTTCTAAGGAGTTTTGTTGGATGAAGCCTGTGAGGTTTCCTGATCTCCCTGTTAGCAAGCCTACCATGCTTTATACGGGAAGCCTCGCCAGATGCCTGCCAGGGACACCACGGTCCCCAGAGTCCTGGCAATACACTCACCTCGTCATGGGCTTCTGGGTTTCACACCCCGTGGCTCTGTCACCCTGACCACAACTGACTCCACGAAGGACGGACACCTCTCTCAAAGAGTAAGACTGCTCATATGCACAACAAAGCAGCCCCGTAAGGATGCTCTACACTTGAGCTGGCCCTGTCTGCTGATTTCCCTAGGCTTGCCCACATGTATGTCTTCTGGTCCTGAATGAACTATTAAGAGTGCTCCTTTTCACACACAGAAGTGGTCCAGTTCAGACAGTGGCGCCCCTGTCTACACTGCCCAGCCTTTGGCTGAATTGTGAGGTTTGAGGGGCAGCCCAGAGAGGGGTTCGGGGTAGTTAGGCTTGGAAGGGACACTAGTGGCAAGACTGGAAAAGCCACAAGACCTCAAGGGAGAGCCAACTCCATCCAGAGGGGATGCACAAACGTCCTCTTCTAGGGGATGGCCTCAAGCTAGGGGACTCTGTCCATTAACTCAACCAATTTTTTATCAAATCTGTCCCATGTGGCAGACACTGCCCAAATCAGGGGACACTGTGGTGTGTGGCTTGGGTGTGGTCTAACCACCAAGTAGGAGGTGTACCCACCAATGTGACCAGTCTGAGGAGAAGAGGGGTCCTTACCCCAGACTTGTGGTGTCAGGAAAGGCTTTCCAGAAAAGCGCCTCTGCCCTGAGCCCAGAAAGGGGTCATGAGAGCAAATTAACTGGAAGGAAAGGGATGGAGTCGAGTGGGGCAGATTCCAGGCCTGGAGGTGAGTGAGCATGGCACATGGAAGGACATGCGTGGCTACTGAGTCACTGGGAGTACCTGCCAGTGGTACCCATATTAAGGTCCTCAGACTAGCAGCATCAGTATCTGGGAACTTGTCAGAAATGCAAATTCTCAGGCCCCACCCAACCTCCTGAATCAGAGACTCTGGAGGCCCAATGACCTGTGTGTTAACAAGGCGCCCGGGGTCCTGAGGCCTGCTCAAGGTTGAGCACCCCTGCTGCAGCCTCTCAGAGTCAGTGCTGCTCCCACTGGAGCCACTGCTTTGGGGGAGCCGAGGGCTTCCTCAGGTGCCCTCACTTGGACCCCTCTGCACAAGGTCTGTGCAATCTGGGAAGTCCAACTCCAGGGCAGTCCACCCACGCTCCCAACTCTGGGGTCTCTCAAGCATGACACTCAGGGCTTCAGATTTGGGAACATCCAACTTCCTACCATCTCAGGGACACCCTTCCATCTACACTTGGCTGCATGACAGTGAGAACTCATTTTTGAAGCCTTTGCAGAAAGGAAGGGAGAAAATAAGTGGTTCTACTTGAGCAGCACTACCACCTTTTCCAAGATGCTGGCTCCTTGGCACTGATCTCTCTGACTTTCCACTGGGAAGAGACAATCCACAAGATGTAGCCTGCATGGAGCCTGGGTAAGGGGCAGGGACCTGGAGCTGGACTGCCTGGCTTCTAGTCCCAACTTCACCACTTACTCGCTGTGTAGTGAAAGGCAGGGCACTCAACCTCTACCTGCCTCAGTTTCTTTATCTGTAAAATGGAGGTGACTTCCCTTCCACGTGGGATTATTGTGTGTAATGAATAAATTAATAAATGGGAAGCTTTCTAAACAGGGCCAACTGTAGAATATGTACTTAAAAATATTACCCAGTGTTTTCAGCTCCGTGGCATCTCTCTATATTGCAGTGTTGTTATTGCCTCTTCCCCAGCAAAACATTGGGGCCAGACCCTGTATGGCTGCCTCTGTGAGGCTCTATTACCCACCAACACAGGAACGCCTGCAGCTGTCTGCTTTCCTGACTTCTCCGGTGAAGACGTCCCCACGCACTAAGCTTGATCAGTAGCTCTAAGGAGGGTTATCTGATGAGCTCGTTCACTCTAATATGTAACTGCCACCTGCACCTTAGCTTCCCCAGGGTGTTAGAGCTTGTTTGTTAAGGTAATAACCCATTCCATGGATGCCCTTTTCATTTAAAACTAGAGGCCCGGTGCATGAATTCATAAATGGGTGGGGTCCCTCGGCTTGGCTGGTGATCAGAGCCCATTGGGGCCGCCTCGCCCAGTCCTGATGGGGGTGACTAGGGCTGGCCAGGGGGAGGGACCGCAGGAGGTTGGCTGTGGGAGCGCACTGACCATCAGGGGCAGCTCCTGCATTGAGCGTCTGCCCCTTGGTGGTCAGTGCATGTCATAGTGACCGGTCGACTGGTTTTTCGGTGGACCGACATAACAGTCACTTAGACTTTTATATACATAGACTAGAGGCCCGGTGCACAAAAATTTGTGCACTCGGGGGGGAAGGGGGGGTCCCTCAGCCCGGCCTGTGCCCTCTCGCAGTCTGGGACCCCTCGGGAGATAACGACCTGCTGGCTTAGGCCTTCCCCCCGGGTGGCAGAGGGCAGGCCCAATCCCTAGGTGCAGCCCCTGGTCGGGCTCAGAGCAGGGCTGATTGGGGAGTTGGGGCGCTGCCCCCTGTCATGAACAGAGCAGGGCGAGATTGGGAGGTTGCGATGCCACCATCAGTCACGCTCAGGGTAGGG
>NW_005875200.1:0-7223 GCF_000147115.1 Myotis lucifugus
CCTGACTGGCATTGACACTGACCAATCAGAACCAAATCTGGGTGTTTTGGGGAGCCAATGGCTGCCTAGGAGGCGAGGTTTTTGTAACTGACTGGCATAGGAACCGACCAAGATCCACTGGCTGCCAAGGACACGGAGCTTTTGACATTGACTGGAATAGGAACTGAGCTATCAGAACCAAATGTGGGTGCTGTGAAGAGCCAATGGCTGTCTAGGGGGGGAGCTCTTGACATTGATTGGCATAGAAACAGACCAATGAGAACCTAATTTGGTTGCTGTGGGGAGCTAAAGATTGCATCGCAGGCGGATCTTTTAACGTTGATTGGCATAGGTACTGACCAATGAGAACCAAAATTGGGTGCTGTTGGGAGCCAATGCTGCCTTGCAGACAGATCTTTTTTAAAATATATATATTTCGGGGGAGGAAAAATGGCGGAGGCTTAGACGGACGTGTTGGTGCTTTATCCTGGAGCAGATAGGGGCGAGCAGCTGAAACGGGTAACAATCAGCCCGATCAAGTTGGGGAGGTTCAGCTGAGAGACAGTCTGCAGCCAGGAAAGACAGAGAACTCCTAAAAAAATGCAGATGGTTAGAGATTGAGGCTGAAACCTCCCTCTGGGCGCCAGCGCAGCGGCGAGACCGCGCCATCTTCGGCAGCTGTTACCGGCATCCAGAGATCGGCTACTAACCCGGCGGCTACTAACCCGGAGGCAACGACTCGCAAGCAACGCGACTGTAAGAGCCCAGAGGAGATCTACAACCCTCCAGGGAAAGGTTAGACTTACCCCAAAGGTGTGGCTTGCAGTTCCGGTTGGAGCGAGGAACGCACCCGCGCGCGCGCGCGCGGACGCAGGGTGAAATCTATTCCCTCCAAAATCCGCGCCCATAGAGGCCAGCGTGACCCGCAAGTGAGGAGGGCTCCCGCAGGGCTGCTGCCAGAAGGTAACACTATAAATGAGCCCATAGTTGGACTGGATGCAAAAGGGCGGCCTCAGAGTTTCCCTGATAGCCGGCTACTTGTCGCCAGGGGCTTGAGCGCGCGCAGACATTCCACGCAGACACCCCGCGCAGTTCTGGAGGGTGGAACCCTGTGAGTTCGAACAGCTTCCCAGGCTCTTGTTTGCACACTTCCTCTTACTTCTGTGAGTTTGATTGTTGGCCCAGTGCATGTGATTGCCCAGTTGGGGTCACTAGCAGAGCTTGTAGGGGAAGATTGTTTTTGGGGAGCCTGGGAAACAGAGCTGGGAGTGGCGCCTGGGGAACTAACTCTGGGCGGAGCTGGTTCAGGTACAATAGAGAGCTTCTGGACAGAGAGAACTTTTAGCCTCGGAGGTCAACCCAGACACACTGCCACCCAGAGGCAGAGCCACGAACTGACTCTTCTGTAAATACAGATAAGGCAATAAGGGGATTTTACGGCCGGCCTTAAAATCAGGACTGTGGCTTACACCACAGAGGAACAGTGTAACAGAGGAAAATTCAACATTCTCCTGAATTCCGGGCGTGCCAATAAGAAGAGTAGAAGATCTGAAGCACCTGCATTACTGCACATTTTTATTTTTATTTTTTTAAATTACTTTTTCTCCTTTTAACTAAGAAAACATTTTTTTTTCTTTTTTTCTTTTTTCTTTTTCTCCATCACCTGATTTTGCCCTTTCAGCTACTACATTTTTATTTTTAACTAGTATTATTATCGCTACCATTTTACCACTCTTTAAAGTGTCATTTTATTTTGTCTTTATTTTATTTTGGGACTAATGTTCTCCATTCTATTTTCATCGTTCCTTTAGCAACATTTTTCTCTACCTCAATTTGCCTCTGTGCTAAACAATCTCCCCCACTTTTTCCCTTTTGCTGTCCTGTTTCTCTTACCCTACTCCAGCTTTTGATTTTCCCTACTCATTTTACCCCCTGTCAAAACTTAACCCTGCTTATATATCCTACATCCGATCCCCTGTTCTAAATCCTTATACACCTTTCCCTTATCTTCCTTCACTATCCAATTTTTTTTTCTCTTCTCCTTCTTCTTTTCTCTCTCCATTGTTTTATTGTTGTTTGCTTGATTGATGAGTATATTGGGGTTTTTTTTTTAGGATTGTTTGTGAGGTTAGACTGCTTATTCTTTTTATTTTCCTGCCCCTCTCTCTCTCCCCCCCTGGTTATTTCTGTGCTTCTGTTTCCCCTTGCGTCGCTTGATATTATTGGTTGTTTGTAGTTTGTATTCATCTCCAGGAATCTGTTGCTGTAATTTGTTGGTATTAGTGGCGGACCTATAGGAGTTTCTCCTCATATAAATAGTCTCTTCCCCTTTTATACTTCATTCTCTTTTCTCTCTTACTTTTTTTTCTTTCTTTTTTTTTCTTTTTTTCCTCCTCTTTTTCCCCTCCCTTTTGCCAATTTCATTTTTGCACTCCTTTTTTTTCTTTCTTTCTTTTTTCTCTTCTACCTTTTTCTCTTCTTTCCCCCTTATCTCCCAACTCTCTTAGCTCGGGTGGCCACCTTTAGTTGGGGTTAATAATATCGTAAATTCAATAGTGTTCAGTGCCTGGTACGTTGTGCCTTGTTGTGTTGTATTTTGTGCCTTTAAATCAACGGAGCAGATTCAAGCAACAGTGGCCTCCTGATCACCACACGCTCTGCCTGGGGAACAGTTGCTGTGTGTGAAGCCTCCCTCCACCAGCCAGAAGAGCCACCACAGCTGTGAACAGCACTCACCAGAGGCCCTGCTATCAACAGAGGAGCTGCTGCTACCACAACCGCCCAAGGAGCAACCACAGCCCGAGGAGCCACTGCCACCCAGGGAGCAGCCACTGCCACCCAGGGTCCAGCCACTGAACGACTCAACAACTAGTCATGTCAGTGAGATCAAACATGGGTAGACAAAGAAACCCCAAAGGAAAGAAAAGGAGGACTCGCCAGAAAAGCAGCTAAGTGAGACAGAGATATGCAACATGATGGAAAAAGAATTCAGAATAAGGTTCCTAGAGTACATGCACCAGATGTTCAAGAAGCAAGAAGAAACAGATGAAAAACTCAACTACTTATGCAAGAAGCTAGAAGAAACAGATGAAAAAATCAACAACTTAAGTAAGTCCCAAGAAGAAATGAAGAGCGACATAGCTTCAATAAAAAACTCCATTGAAAGTATCAACAGTAGACTGGGAGAAGCGGAGGACCGAATTAGTGAATTAGAAGACAAGGAAGCAAAACACACTCAAACTGTACGGCAAATGGAGAAAAAAATTAAAAGACAGGAGGAGAGCCTAAGGGAGCTTTGGGACAACATGAAACGAAACAACATACGAATAATAGGGGTGCCAGAACAACAGAAAGATGAACATGGATTAGAAAACCTATTCGAAGAAATAATATCAGAAAACTTCCCTGAGGTGGGGAAGAAAAAAGTCACACAAGCCCAGAGAGTCCCAAACAAGGTGAACCCGAAAAGACCCACACCAAGACACATCATAATTACCATGGCAAATGTTCAGGATAAAGAGAGAATCTTACAGGCTGCAAGAGAGAGGCGGAAAGTAACATACAAGGGATCTCCCATTAGATTATCAAATGATTTCTCAACAGAAACACATCAGGCCAGAAAAGAATGGACGGAAATCTACAAAGTGATGCAAAGCAAAGGACTGAATCCAAGAATACTCTATCCAGCAAGGCTATCATTCAAAATTGAAGGGGAAATAAGAAGCTTCACAGACAAAAAAGGGCTAAGGGAGTTTATCACCACCAAGCCAGCCATGCAAGAAATGCTAAAGGGACTGTTGTAAAAGAAGAAATATCAAGCTCAGAAAGAAAACAGCCACACACACACACAAAAAAGAAATGGCTACAAACAAGTACCTTTCAATAATAACTTTAAATGTAAATGGACTAAATGCTCCAAATAAAAGACACCGAGTGGCTGAATGGATAAAAAAACATGACCCATACATCTGCTGTCTACAAGAGACCCACCTCATTAGAAGGGACTCACACAGACTGAAAGTGAAGGGATGGAAAAATATCTTTCACGCAAATGGAAAGGAAAAGAAAGCTGGGGTAGCAATACTTATATCTGACAAAATACATCTCAAAGTGAAGGCCATAACCAGAGATAAGGAAGGCCACTTCATAATACTAAAGGGAGCAATACAACAAGAAGATATAACCCTGGTAAACATATATGCACCCAATGCAGGAGCACCCACATACATAAGAAAACTTCTGGAAGATATCAGGGGAGAGATCGACAACAATACAATCATAGTAGGGGACTTTAATACACCACTGACATCACTGGATAAATCCGCTAGACAAACAATCAGCAAAGAAACAGCAATCCTAAATGACTCACTAGATCAGATGGACTTAATTGACATCTTCAGAACACTTCACCCCACAGCTGCGGAATATACATTCCTCTCAGGTGCTCATGGGACATATTCAAAAATAGACCACATATTGGGTCACAAGCAAAGTCTCCACAAATTCAAGAAGATTGAAATCATAAAAAGCTTCTTCGCAGACCACGATGGCATAATGTTAGAAATAAACTACAATAAAAACAACCCAAAATACTCAAACACTTGGAAGCTGAATAGCATGTTATTAAATATTGATTGGGTTACCGATGACATCAAAGAAGAAATTAAAAACATCCTGGACACTAATGACAATGAAAACACAACAATCCAAAACCTCTGGGACACAATGAAAGCAGTCCTGAGAGGGAAGTTTATAGCTCTACAGGCCTATCTCAAAAAAACAAGAAAAAATGGTAGTAAATCATCTAACTCTTCAACTCAAAGAATTGGAAAGAGAGCAACAAGAAAACCCCAGAGTGAGCAGAAGGAAGGAGATAATAAAGATTAGAGCAGAAATAAATGACATAGAGACCAAAAAAACAATACAGAAAATCAATGAAACCAAGAGCTGGTTCTTTGAAAGGATAAACAAGATTGACAAACCTCTAGCCAGGCTCACCAAGAAGCAAAGAGAGAGGACCCAAATAAACCAAATCAGAAACGTTAGAGGCGAAATAACAACAGACCCCACAGAAATACAAATGGTTGTTAAACAATACTACGGACAACTCTACTCCAACAAACTAGACAACCTGGAGGAAATGGACAAATTCCTAGAAAAATACAACATTCCAAAACTCAATCAGGAAGAATCTAAATATCTCAATAGGCCAATAACTATGGAAGAAATTGAAGCAGTCATCAAAAAGCTTCCAGCAAAAAAAAGCCCAGGGCCAGACAGCTTCTCAGGGGAGATTTACCAAACTTTCAAGGAAGAACTAAAACCTATCCTCCTCAGACTACTACAAAAAATTCAAGAGGAACGAACGCTTCCAAGCTCATTCTATGAAGCCAGCATCACCCTAATACCAAAACCAGGTAAAGCAACACAATGAAAGAGAATTACAGGCCAATATCCCTCATGAACATAGATGCCAAAATCCTCAACAAAATCTTAGCAAATCAGATCCAGCAGTACATCAGAAGGATCATACACCATGACCAAGTAGGATTTATCCCAGGGATGCAAGGATGGTACACCATCCGTAAATCAATAAACGTGATACATCACATAAACAAATTGAAAGAAAAAAACCACATGGTCATATCAATCGATGCAGAAAAAGCATTCGACAAAATCCAACACCCATTTTTGATAAAAACTCTCAGCAAGGTGGGAATAGAAGGATCATACCTCAACATAATAAAAGCCATATATGACAGGCCCACAGCCAACATCGTACTCAATGGACAAAAACTAACACCATTTCCCCTAAGAACAGGAACAAGACAGGAATGCCCACTCTCACCACTCCTGTTCAACATAGTCCTGGAAGTATTAGCCATTGCAATTAGGCGAGAAGAAGAAATAAAAGGCATCCAAATTGGAAAAGAGGAAGTAAAACTGTCCTTATTTGCAGATGACATGATATTATACATACAAAACCCTAGAGACTCCATCAAAAAACTACTAGACTTAATACATGAATTTGGCAATGTAGCAGGATACAAAATTAACCCCAAGAAATCTGAGGCATTTCTATACACCAATAGTGAACTTTCAGAAAGAGAGATTATAAAAACAATCCCATTTACCATCGCACCAAAAAAATTAAGATACCTAGGAATAAACTTAACTAAAGAGGTTAAAGACCTCTACTCAGAAAACTACAGGACGTTGAAAAAAGAGATAGAGGAAGACATAAACAGATGGAAGAACACACCATGTTCTTGGATTGGTAGAATCAACATCATTAAAATGTCCATACTACCCAAAGCAATCTATACATTCAACGCACTTCCCATTAAAATACCAATGGCCTACTTCAAAGATCTAGAACAAACTCTCCAAAAATTCATCTGGAATAAAAAAAGACCCCGAATAGCTGCAACGATCCTGAGAAAGAACAAAGTAGGTGGGATCTCAATGCCAGATATCAAGCTGTATTACAAAGCCACTGTTCTCAAAACTGCCTGGTACTGGCACAAGAACAGACATATAGATCAGTGGAATAGAATAGAGAGTCCAGAAATTAGCCCGAACCAATATGCTCAATTAATTTTTGACAAAGGAGGCATGAACATACAATGGAGCCAAGATAGTCTCTTCAATAAATGGTGTTGGGAAAATTGGACAGATATATGCAAGAAAATGAAACTAGACCACCAACTTACACCATACACAAGAATAAACTCAAAATGGATAAAGGACTTAAATGTACGACAGGAAACCATAAAAATTCTAGAAGAATACAAAGGCAACAAAATCTCAGACATATGCCAAAACAATTTCTTCACTGATACGGCTCCTAGGGTAGTTGAAACTAAAGAGAAAATGAACAAATGGGACTACATCAAAATAAAAAGCTTCTGCACAGCAAAAGAAACCATCAACAAAACAACAAGAAAACCCACCTCGTGGGAAAACATATTTGCCAACGTCATATCTGATAAGGGCTTAATCTCCAAAATTTATAGGGAACTCATACAACTTAACAAAAAGAAGATAAACAATCCAATCAAAAAATGGGCAAAGGATCTAAATAGACACCTTTCAAGAGAGGACATTCAGAAAGCCAAGAGACATATGAAAACATGCTCAAAGTCACTAATCATCCGAGAGATGCAAATCAAAACAACAATGAGGTACCATCTCACACCTGTCAGAATGGCCATCATCAAGAAATCAACAAACGACAAGTACTG
>NW_005875200.1:7381-13035 GCF_000147115.1 Myotis lucifugus
CCTAAGTGCCCATCAGTAGATGAATGGATTAGAAAACTGTGGTACATCTACACGATGGAATACTATGCTGCTGTTAAAAAGAAGGAACTCTTACCATTTGCAACAGCATGGATGGAACTGGAGAGCATTATGCTAAGTGAAACAAGCCAGTCAATGAAGGAAAAATACCACATGATCTCAATCTTTCATGGATAATTAAGACCATTACAAACTTTTGAACAATAATAAATACAGTGGCAGAGCTGCCTCAAACCGATTGTTGGACTGCAGTGGGAAGGCCAGGGAGGGTTGGGGGACAGGAGGGAGGGGAGTAAGAGATCAACCGAAGGACTTGTATGCATGCATATAAGCATAACTAATGGACATAAGACACTGGGGGGTAAGGGAGGGCAGGGGCTTGTCAAGGGTGGGGGGGAAAAAAGGACACTTATGTCATACCCTTTGTAATACTTTTAGTGAAAAATAAAAAAAAACATATAAATACGTAAAAAAAAAACGATATGTAATTATATATGTGTTTTCTGATGGTCTTAGGCGACCCCTGTGAAAGGGTCATTTGACCCCTAAAGGGGTCGTGACCCACAGGTTGAGAACCGCTGCTCTAGGGGCTTAGAGTAAAGAAGGAAAAATCTGTGAGGGAAAGCAACTGTTACAGAGAGAAGAAGGTGTCCTTAAGTGTAAAAAGCCTAAATATACAGGATCTCAGACCCCTTGTCTTGTTTCCCCTGCTAAGGACAGAGTAAATAGTTAATGCAGAAAAGGGGGGACATTGGCGGGGAGAGCAGGGATTTTTTGCTGGCTGCAAACTGCTATACTGGTGTAGGGATCTAGTCCATCCTTGGTTTCTTACCAAATATCTTATCTGAGCTATACTGGACTCAAGGCCACAAGCTTCCGGCAAAGCACAATGAATCTTTCTCTGTCCTGTTCTATTCTCTTTAACCACTCCAATACATATAGAGAAAATCTCATTGTCCAGCCGGTGTGCATGAGGCAGCTGATCGAAGTCTCTCCCTTCCTCTCTGTAAAAAATCAATTATATATATATATATATATATATATATATATATATATATATATATATAATTTTTTTTTAAAAAAAGGTTTGTGTCTCCGAGCCTGGCAGGGTGGTGTTTCTGGGTGGGTGCTTCTTAGGCTGTGTCAGAATGTTCAGCAAAGGAACTTTAAAATATAATATTTTATTAGCCTTACTAGAAAAGAATTAATTCTATAGTTAAGACCAAATCTCAAGTTTATTAGGGTATAATTAAGAATTTAAATAAAACCATTAAAAAGGCTCAGAAAATCTATGTACATAAAAATAAGGTGAAAACTAACATAATATAAAATGTTACACATTTTAATTTGCCTGCTCTTAGTTTTATCACAGAAGATCTCTGGTACTTTGTTGAAGGTATATTTTCTTGAAAGCAAAAGCATATTTAAAGTGTATTCATAAATGTTAATCTAAGAAATGCTGACTTTATTTTTTGGTAATCATTGAAAATTAAGGTTTCTAAGAATAAGGAATTCTAATACATTTTAAAGGAAAAAGAAACAATATTAAAGTAAAGATAGCTAATAGAAGGTCTAAGGCATACTTATGCATTTTTGAAGGGCATAGAAAAAAATTTAAAGACTAACTAAAAATATAAAATTTATAAAAATTATCTATGCAATAAAAGAGGACAGAATAAATTTTAATAGCAAAAGAAAAAGAAAGCAGTCAGGACAGGGGCAGGCGTGACTCGGGGAAAAACTAAACTCCCAGGAGCCAGGTGGAGGAGAGACAGAGCTGAAGACCACAGCCATCCTGATGATTTAAAGTTGGTTGCCAGCCAGACCAGAGACTGAGCCCCTGGGAAACCAGGTGAAAGAAGGTGGAGGGGCTCAATGCCTGAGTGGCCTGCAGCCACCCAGAGAAGCAGAAGCTGCAGCAAGAAGCCAGGAATGTCAGGCAGTGACCAGGCACCTGAGCTGCTATCCAGTGAGTTATGAGTGTTTTACAACACGCAATAAAAGACTTAAGCAGTTTGGTTTGCTGGTCAAAGGGAGACAAGCAGTGAGCCCTGGGATCTGTGAAAGCAGCTGGCAATAAAGCTGGTAAATGTTTCCTGGTTGCAAACGTACTGAAAGGGTTAAAACTTCAACATCAGGTGCTAGTGCAGCAAGGAGTTAATGGGGGGGGGGGACGGGGAGAGACACTCCCTTTGAGTTGGAGGGCTCAGGACTTTAAACTCTCCTGGAGAAGTGGAAAGAGTTAACCCCTTTTAGACCAAGCAGTGGGCAAGACACCCAATTGGAGGGAGGGGGAGTTAGATGCCCCATTCTGACTAGGGAGACCGAAGAGGAGGCCACAGTCTCTGCCAGGAAAGAGGATAGGTGGGAAGGCAGGGGCCTGATGCCCAAGCTGCCACCAGAGTGCTTTGCTATGTGCAAACTTGTCTCTCCCTGCAGGCCTGGCTGTTTGGCTCACTGCTAGGAGCCAAGCTAGGAGCATAAGAGGGTGAAGGGAAGGCACTCTCCCTGAACCAAAGAGCTGAAAGCTGCTCAGGACTTTCAGACTCGCCTAGAGAGGAGGGACTGGCTGAAACCCCGTTGGGACCTGAGGCCACATAGTAAGCTTATAGACTACAGCTTTCTGGGCAGATATCCCAGCCCAGTTGTATAGGGGTTAAGCTGCCTGTGCACAGCAAAACAAGTCTCTCCCATGCCAGAATGCATTTTAGAGATATTGGACAGACTGTGTTTGCAGCTACAGAGAAGAACTGACCGCCGCACACAAGCCCTGACAGTGGCTTGCAGAAAACTGTGCAAGGTGACTCCCCTGCTACACTCCCAGGTGCCTGTTATAGCCAAGAGCATAGATCACCCTGCATGGCATTAGAGCAATACCCTACGTGATAGACCTGGCTAATGCCTTCTTCTCATGAACATGGCTCAAGAGTCAAGGACAATTTTGCTTTGTGTAGGAAGATAAAAATGTACTTTAGTCACCTCCCTGAGATGTTTGTATAGCCCTACCATGTGTCATGTTTGGTAGCAGAAAATTTCACTACCTGGAATGGCCACAGTACCAATATTATACTTCATCATGTTAACATGTTATATTAACCTTTGATTCTCTTGCAGATTTGAATGCAGCTGCCAACAATTACTATAGACCTGTACTGATCTACAGACTTCAGTAGTCTTTGGGAGTAACTGGCAAGTGTCCAGTTTCCCACACTAAGCCCATTGCTATGGCCATATATTAGCTATCCTAGATGGGGGTTAGACATTTTAAATTTCTTCTTGTCAATGTTTTGTTATAATACATTTAGAAAAATATTACTCTGAAGAGTCCATAGAGAGGACTGGCAAGGAAAATCAGAAGATCTTAAAGCAGGTCAGTATGTTATTCTCCTTATATAATTCCTCCAAAATTTAGCAATACTTAATAAATAAATCATGGCAATACATTTTTGCATAAATTCAATAAGACCGGTTTTAAGTAGTCTTATAGACTGAAAACTTTGACTGTAATATCATGTTTTAAACAGCCCTGTCTGAACTCTGAAGACTGAAGCTAATAAAAGTGCCACAGAGAAAGCCTGGTATCCTGCTTGGTAGCCCTGAAAATAGATAGCGCTGGAGCATCAGGCCCAAACCCTACCATCACTGGAAGTTGGTCAGAGTAGAAGGGGAGCAATAGCGATGCCTCTGCATCCCTGCGGGACCCCCACATACTCTGGGCCGAGAGGAGTAGGAGGGCTACTAAGATGGGTCTTGAAGCCTAGGGCATGGGCCTGGGTAGAGCCACTGCAGGTGAGGAATTCACCTAACCCAGCAGATACTGCAGGCAAGCCTGACAGCAGCTGGATAGCTTGACTTCCCTGCCCTAGGGGGCCCATTGAGATTCAATCATAAAATTCCAGCAAAGGTGGTCAGTTACCATTCTTATTATGTTTATGCAAACAATCAGGCCAAATTGAATACAATAAATAAATTACAGTGGGGCCTTGACTTACGATTGTCCCGACTAACGAGTTTTTTGAGATACGAGCCATCTCTCGGCCAATTTTTTGCTTTGAGTTGAGAGCTAAAATTCGGGTTATGAGCCAGCTTCAGATACCCCACCGCTAGTTGGCGCAGAGAACGTCACAGTGAACACCACCTCAGCTCAGCATCACGTGTCTCACTCATTCACTGTTGATTTGACATACGAGTAGTTTGAGTTACGAGCTCCTTCATGGAACGAATTAAACTCGTAACTCAAGGCCCCACTGTAGTCTTGATTTGGCTCTTTTAATAAACAGAAGGGTAATTTGAAGGAGAAAAATTCTATTTCAATAAATGTTATTAGAACTGAAATGTTTTCTTTCCCTTCCACCAGACCATTTGTTGTAACTCTTGCTATTCTAATTGCTCAGTAATATTAAATTTTATAATACAGTTTGTCTCTGTCAGATCACAAGCCAACCTCCTTTGGCGCCCAGGCCTCATCGTTCCTCTGACATACAAGACAGCAAGTATCTCTTGGCTCTGAAAGAAAACTCCATCCCTCTTCAGCAGGAAAGTAACCAGAGGAGCCCCACCGACGTCCATTTTCCCTAAAAGAGTTCAGAGACAGGATCCTTAAAGTAATATACAGTGGGGCCTTGACTTATGAGTTTAATTCGTTCCGAGACCGAGCTCATTAAGGAGCTCATTAACTCAAATTACTCTATCAACTCAATGCAAAAAATCACCCAGAGACAGCTGGTATCTCAAAAAACTCGCTAGTCGGGACACTCATAAGTGAAGGCCCCACTGTATTAGGCAATAAGACAGACATGAGCAGAGCAAGGACAATGGGCCAACTAGCGTTACCAGATGTAACTAAGTCTTCCCACCTCTACATATGTGAGACGAGGGGCATAGCCAAAGGGTTTCCACCTGAAGTCTAGTCCCCTAGAAAAGGCCGGTAGCCTACTTATCCAAAAGATTTGAGCAGGTTGCGTCTAGGTAGCCCGCCTGCTTCTGGGAAGTAGCAGCCGCTACTACACTTATCAAGAAAGCAGACAAGCTCTAACTGGTTTGGCTCAGTGGCTAGAGCGTTGACCTGCAGACTGAAGGGTCCCAGGTTCGATTCCGGTCAAGGGCATGTACCTTGGTTGTGGGCACGTCCCCAGTAGGGGGTGTGAAGGAGGCAGCTGATCGATGTTTCTCTCTCATCAATGTTTCTAACTCTCTATCCCTCTCCCTCCCTCTCTGTAAAAAAAATTAATAAAATTATATTTAAAGAAAAGAAAAAAAAAGAAAGCAGACAAAGCAGCCAGTGAGGCTGCCTTAAAACCAGTGGAGCCCTTACAGATTCTAGTAACTCTTCCAGACCCTATCCTACCCACCTCACCAGCCTACACAGAGAAGGAGAAGAGACTAGCCACACAGGAGCAGGCCTCCAGAAGCCTGGAAGGATGGCAGACTTTAGTTCCTAAGGCTCTAGGTCAGTCAATAGTTAACCAGTTGCACCAGTCCACCCAAAGAGCAGTCCAGAAGCACGTCTGAGATGCTCTGCCTGTACCAACTTCTAATCTGGTTCATCTGTTCCACCCCGGTTAATCTGTTTGTGTAAATAAATTTACTACCCAAGGACTGACTCCTACTTGGAAGGGACCACACACCATCATCCT
>NW_005875201.1:0-12873 GCF_000147115.1 Myotis lucifugus
CGCCCTCCCCTTCAGCCACTGAGTGCGGGGCTGGTAGTCGGGGCCGGGGGATGGTCAGGAGGCTCCCCTGTGCTCCTCCCTGTAAAGCATTCAGGACAGCGCCTGACCCGAGCGCGCCATGAGGCTCTGTATGTTCAGATGAGCAAGTTTGATGACTTCCGAGTGTTTGATAGTTGGTTCAAGGTGGACATGAAGCCTTTCAAAGTGAGCTTGCTGAGCATCATTAAGAAATGGAGCTGGATGTTTCAGGAGCATCTTTTGAGATTTGTCATTGACAGGTAGCCTTTTGTGCTTTGGTATTTGGAATTATATCTTAACACCTGACGGCTTCCTAAAATTCAGATATTAATTTTAAGAGCATTGAAACTGCCAGTTTTATAATAGAGCAAACAAGTAATGTTTAATTAGGTAAATAATGAAAATAACAGTCCGAAGTCTTACACTTCGAAATGTCTTCACGAGCTTAATTGGTGTTTGCGTGTGGATACATATATGTGCATATGTGTTTAATAGTCTGAATGAGCTACAAGAATTTATAAAGGAGACAGATGGCGGGCTCCAGAGAGAATTAAGTGAAGGCGATCACGATGGCCTCATTGACATCATGGGGCACCTTCTGGCTGTGAGAAGCCGACAGAGAGCGACTGATGAACTCTTTGAGCCGCTGAAAGAAACCATCACGCTCTTGGAAACCTATGGCCAGAAGATGCCTGAGCAAGTCTACATTCAGCTCGAGGTAAGTGTGGTGGTAAAATCATCATCATCAATCGAGCATCTCCTTTGGCCAAGTTCTTTACCTGTACTTTTCCTTATGATATCCTCATAATAACCTGTATTACAGAGATTCATGTTTTCATTTTACAGGTCAGGAATCTGAAGCTGAAAGGGACTTGATAACTTTTCCTAGGTCACACAGGTAGTAGAGCTAGCCACTACTCCCTCTTCACTGCTCCGCTTCGCTGCCTTCTTGTTAGAAGGGACTTAGGTAATAGAGAGCCTCTAAGTTCCTCTTTTGAGGACCACGTTAGCCATCAGTTTCTCACATGAAATATATTCCAGCTCTCTTTCATTTAAAACTCAGTTGAGAAGTGTCCTAGACTTTGGAAAAATGTCATGGACTCATTAATAAAATAAAGAAAGCCCAGTTTGGATGGAGACATCACTGTGTTTCCAAAACAGGATTTCGCTGTCATCCTCCCGTTTCCATGCTCTGCAGAGACCTGGTGCCAAATGATGAACACAGTCTTTTTAGTTGTAACTGAGCCTGTGAATAAAGATCTCACAGTGGAGGCCAGGAGTTCAGTTGGTTAGTGTGTCGTCTCAATAGGCCAAGGTTGCGGGTTCCATCCCTGATCAGGGCACATACAAGAACTAACCAATGAATGCATAAATGAGTGGAACAACAAATTGATGTGTCTGTCTGTCTCTCTCTCTCTCTCTCTATCTACCTCTCTCTTTCCCTCTCCCTCCCTTCCTCTCTCTCTCTCTCAAAGAAAGTGGGCTACACTTTTAGATATGTGTGCGCTTCTGTGTCAGTAATTCAGGCTGGTCAGGAGGAAATACAAGATTGGTAGGCAGAACAAGTTGCACTCAGAGTTTAGCAGTGCCCCAATTTTATTTTAATTAAAGCAACTTGCAGATTATAAAGCAATTGAAGTCAAAGAGCATGTCTTGTCTTTGTTGCACTCCTGCCCCACACAGATACAATTGATACCTAGCACAGTGTACCCTCCATAATTGGCGGTCACTGGCTCATTCATCAAACATTTACCCAGGGTTACAAAATCGTCTTTGGAACCTCGGATTTGTGCCCTCAGCTGCACAAATAAAGTCCCATTGCTATGGGTGATTTTGTCTGACAAAACAAGTTCCGTGTCCCAGGAGATGACCCAGAGAAATAATGCTTTGTTAGTCTGGACACAAGGAATGCTTCTCAACCACAATTATGCACGTTGGCTCTTCACAGAAAAGAACTTCCTGCTGTCCTCTGCTCTGAAGTCAGGGAGGGCACAGTTGAGTTGCTACCTGAACTGTTTATTGCTTCTTTTGTCCTACATCCAGTAGGAATTAACCTTCCTTTTCTTCTTACTTTAAAAACCCTAGTAATTGAAAATTAACCTAACCTAAACGCTCAAACTCTCCATCCAGACGGTACACACAGAGTCTCAGGAGCTGGAGGAAAGTGGAGGGTGAGGTTGAGTCACATTTTATTGCTGCCCTGCCAGATTCAAAGCGTTTAAAAAATATATTTTTCTTGATTTCAGAGAGGAAGGGAGAGGGAGAGAGAGATTCATGGATTGGCTGCCTCCTGCATGCCCCTTACTGGGGATGGAGCCCATCACCAGGGCCTGTGCCCTGACTGGGAGTCAAACCGTGACCTCCTGGTTCATAGGTCTATGCTCAACCCTTGAGCCACGCCAGCATTTGTCTTTACCTGTTAAATTGTAAAACATGGCTCCATTTCTAGTTGTTAGAGATCAGCAAAGTCATTTCCAGAGCACTTTAATTTTATTCCCTCAACAGCAAAACAGTTTTAAAATTTGCATTTACTTTGACACGATTTTCATTTATTCTGAGATAAATCTTACACCAAGGGACAACGCGGATTTGTGCCGGGAAAATACGGATCATGGGTGCCCATGAGTCAAGTCTGAACAGGAGTCTGGCTCTGAGCCTTTCAGTCACTTTCATCTTTTTTGAGATACACTCCTCTTATTCCAGAATGAAACGGTGTTATGGGTTAGTGTCGGGATTAGAATTGTTTAACGCTGTGAGGTTGATTTGTTTTAGGCATTGAGGTCATCTCCCGTTTGCCACCTGTGTTTTTGTAGGAATTACCAGAAAGATGGGAAACCACCAAAAAGATTGCAGCAACGGTCCGACACGAAGTTTCACCTCTCCAGAATGCGGAAGTCACGCTTATAAGGAAAAAATGTATTTTGTTTGATGTAAGCGAGCTGCCAAGTTTTTTGTTTTTTTTTTAAAGAGAGGTTTTTGCAAGGATTATTGAGGCTGTTTGAGATTCACTTTCTCCTTTTCCTGCCCTGATCAGGGGAAGCAGGCCGAGTTCAGAGAGAGATTCAAACTCTACGCTCCTTTCGGTTTTCATGCAGAAAATCCGTACACAGTGCTTGATAAGGTAATGCTGGTCTCCCTTACTTTACGTGTGTTGCAGTGGCTGCTTTGGAAAATAAGTGTAGACACTGAGCTACTGCTATATTTTGCCTTAGTTTTGCAATTAGTTATAGGAGTTGAGAATTAACTATTTAAAACAGTTTGCCCCAAGTAAATTATATTGCTTTAACTCATGTCTCTCAAAGCCACTATCATCATCAAAGTAATCATACTAGTGAAAGTAAGCACTTACTGTATACATGTCAAGAACTTTGCTAAGCATATTACATTGTTTTTTTTCAGTTCTTGCCATTCCCTCTGATGGGGCTTCTATTATGATTAGCGGATATTTGGTCCAGTTCAAAACATCCAGGAGACATTTGGTCCAGACAAAAAGGTCCTTAAAATCTGGCCCTGGCCCGGACGTGCACAGTTAATATAAATCCTGCTCTTCTGCAAGATTCGAACCCTGACCCTTCTACCTGACCCCATGTGCCTGGGGCAGCTCGGCTACCAAAGCAAGGAGCGTTATCCTGGGCAGTGTAGCCACAGCACAATTATTGGACCTACAAATCATGATAGCACTTTTTAATGTATTCATCCTGCAAACCAAAAATATAAATAAGCATTATAGGCCCTGTGGATCCAGGGCCACTTCCTAAGGAACATTTTCTAAGCTGGATGGTTTTGACAGGACCAAATATCAAAGACCCTTTGGCGCAAACCAAATGTCCCACAAGGTCTATTCTCTTATTTTCAGATAAAAAAATCAAGTATAATTAACTTGTTGGAGATTATATAGTTAAGTAAGTGATACAACTCGTATTAAAATTCTAGCTAATTTTTTTTTAAAAAAATCAAATTTTAGTCATTACACTATTTCCCATGTGAATTTTGCCAGTAAATAACTCCGTAATTTATAATGAACTGCTTTATTATGGTTGACTATAAGAATGAATAAAATGGGTCAATAATCCAAAATGGTGAGTTATTCATCTGAGGCTTGAAAACATGTTTTAAACTTTTATTAGAAAAATATTATCTTTTGATTCTCTACAATTTTTTAAAAGTTTTTTATTGTTTAAAGTATTACATGAGTCTCCTTTTCCCCCCATTGACCTCTCCCTGGCCACCCCTGCCCCCCCAGCACATGCCCTCACCCCCATACTGTCTGTGTCCATTGGTTATGCTCATGTGCATGCTTACAAGTTCTTTGGTTGATCTCTTACCCCCCAAGCTCCCCGCCTTCCATAGGTTAGACCAGGGGTGGGCAAACTTTTTGACTCGAGGGCCACAATGGGTTCTTAAACTGGACCGGAGGGCCGGAACAAAAGCATGGATGGAGTGTTTGTGTGAACTAATATAAATTCAAAGTAAACATCATTACATAAAAGGGTACGGTCTTTTTTTTTTTAGTTTTATTCATTTCAAATGGGCCGGATTCGGCCCGCAGGCCGTAGTTTGCCCACGGGTGGGTTTAGACAGTCTGTTCGATGCTTCTGTGACTCTGGTTCTATTTTTGTTCATCAGTTTATGTTGTTCATTATATTCCATAAATGAGTGAGATCATGTGATATTTATCTTTCTCTGACTGGCTTATTTCACTTAACATAATGCTCCTCCAGTCCATCCATGCTGTTGCAAATGGTAAGAATTCCTTCTTTTTTTATAGCGGCATAGTATTCTATTGTGTAGATGTACCACAGTTTTCTTATCCACTTATCTGCTGATGGGCACTTAGGCTGTTTCCAAATCTTAGCTATGGTGAATTGTGCCGCTATGAACATAGGCGTGCATATATCCTTTCTGATTGGTGTTTCTGTTTTCTTGGGAGATATTCCTAGAAGTGGGATTACTGGGTCAAATGGAAGTTCCATTTTTAATTTTTTGAGGAAAACGCCATCTTTACAAATTCTTAATCACATAGCTAA
Organism: Myotis lucifugus; assembly: GCF_000147115.1. Taxonomy (NCBI): domain Eukaryota; kingdom Metazoa; phylum Chordata; class Mammalia; order Chiroptera; family Vespertilionidae; genus Myotis; species Myotis lucifugus. Next base: position 5,046 of record NW_005875201.1, read on the forward strand.
AATGAGAAGGTGACTTTGTGACATTTAGGTTTAGGATCTGGGCAGCTTTCTTTTTTAAAATTTTTTTAATTGATTGATTTTAAAGAGAGAGACAGAGACACAGAGAAAGACAACAGTTTGTTTTTCCACTTGTTTATGCATTCATTGGTTGATTCTTGTATGTGCCCTGACAGGGGAATTGAACCCACAACCTTTGTGTGTTCGATTGATGACACTCTCACCAACTGAGCTGCCGGCCAGGGCAGGAGCTGGGCAACTTTCCGAGTCCTTCCTCTCGGCTGCCATTCTGATTCCACTTCCTTTACTCCTGAGACTGGTGGGAAACTTGCAGCTCACAGCTGTTACTGCTCTCTCCAAACTTTGGGTTGAATTTCATTTTAACTGCTGTAAACACAGTCAGAAAACACCATTCTGTAGCATAAGGTCTTCTCTTTCACTTGGCTGGAGAAAAGTGGTTAATGTAGTTGCTGAATATATTCATAGAGTTGTGGTTTTTGAAACAATTATATCTAAATTTCAGGTGGTTTGCGCAGATTGTGGATGGGGAGACATTTTTATTTGACTAACCAATGTGCTGTGTGTAAACACTACAGTTATTTATTGCAGCCTACCATTTGCATGCTATACTGTAACAGCATGTAGTTACATACCTAAATGTCAGAGATATTTATCCTTGTACCTACAGAATGTGTTGAGGGATATTTTGAATAAGTAGGGCTGCATTATGTTTACCTTGAAGTCATTTTCTTGTGTGTTTGTCCAGTGTTTACATCTAACGATTATCTAACTGGATTCAATCAAAGGTATGTGTATGCTTTGTTCTGGGCTGGTTGGTAGACCCTAGTATTGAAGGCACCTCACCCTGCCAGAAGACCTTAGGTATTCATTCAGTATTCATTCATCATACAAGCTCTTGGAAGACATTTTTAACCCATTAAAGGACAACAAAAACTCTACGCAATACATTTCACACAGGAGAAGTGAAAATTGCCAGTTGCATTAATGCTAATGGTGAAATACAGAAAAAGCCCCATATGTCCATCAGAAGTAGAATAAATTAAATCAGGGAAATATTAAATAAAAATTTGGTGGTTATGCTTGGAGTGGGAACAAGAGGGATAAAATTGATAAGGCCGTTACATGTTATTAGGAACATAGTATTTCCTAAGCTGGATGGTATATATGCTCACATGCACACCCTTTTACATGTATGGCATTTTTCATAATAAAACTAAGAGACTTGCGATGCTTGTTTCTAACGGTATAACTTTACACATGAAGTATATAACGTGCGTAATGAAAGAATATTAGGGTACTGATACTCTTATTTACATAGTAGGAACTTAAGAGACAGAGTTGAAAGTTGATGAACCACAAAAGGATTAAGCATGGGCATTTAAAATTTTAAAAGTACGTCAAAAGAATGGAAGCAATGTAATTGTTGCATATTGAGAGGAGGATGGGCAAAACTATGAAGTGGGACTTAACAAAGTCAAACCCTGCTTTGCAAAGCCCGTAACTTAGTGTACTGTGAAAATTCGAGCAATTGGGAAGGAACAGCTTGTGACAGAACTGGGAGTTCGCGCACCCAGAAGACCTGGGGAGTGAACTTGGCTTTCCAGCTTTTCCCGCATTGCAAGCTCTTCCGCACTCCTTGTACTTTTACTGAGCACATTTACCCCTCCGCTAATAAAATGAAAATTAAGAGTTGGCTTATTAAGACAGAAAAAAGTGAATCAGCTTACATTTGGTATAAAACATATACTATTCTACACAGACGGGAGGGTAGGTGCCCTTGGTGGACATAGCCATACAGTGAAATGTTTGTGTTGTGGGTTTATTTCACAAATTCTCTTCGGTACATTTTGTACTATTGCTAATCTCTAGGATATTTTTTTCAACCTGAAAGTTGTTTTTTTAAACAGTGATTTATTCTTAAGTGGAAGCCACTAGAGCCTCATCTTTTGCTGCTCAGCAGAGTCCCCAGCTGTACAATGAAAAAAAATCAAGAGGAAAAATGGTGTCTGTAGCTACCTGATGCCAGAGCAGATTTTGCTGAAATCTGAAGGGAGACTATTGATAAGGCTATTGTGTTTATTAATAGTCTGCTCTCACCTTTGGAGTCGCTGTGACTTCGCTCTTCTAAAGCCTCCTACTTTACCACTGACTGTACTGCAGATCTTTTAAAAAATGGAAGTTAATATTGTTGTCACCAGAGCCATAGAACTGTGCAGGGTTCTCTTCTCTACAGCATTTCGTTGGATGTTAAGGGTGTTTGTGTGCATGTGTGTTTTCTCCGTAGGCAAACCAAGAGCTTGAGGCATTAGAAGAAGAAATGTTACAGATGCAAGAATCGACGCGTCTTTTTGAAGTGGTTCTCCCAGAGTACAAGCCCATGAAGCAGTGTCGCAGGGAAATAAAACTGCTCAAGGGACTCTGGGATGTCATTGCGTACGTGAAAGTAAGGCGCTGCCTGTGGAAAGCATGCTTCTTCTTTCTTTTCGTAGTTCTTTTGTATACATATGCAACCTTTTGAGTCTATATCATTGTACTTGGGTTTTATGTCTTGTAATATGTAGAGATTATATTACCCCCCAGAATTAGAGTTCATACATCTGTGTTAGGAGAAGATCCTTCTCTGAATATCAGTTGTTTGTTTTTAGTTCTGAAAGAATGTGTGTAAGGAATTGATTGTATCAAGTCCTTTGGGGGGGATTATGTAGGATAAAAGTTAATATATAAATACATATTACACATATATGGTAACCTGTTCATACGAACTCATGTGTATACTCATGCTTATGCTTATGTGTATGTGCACATATAAATCACCCTAACTAAAAACAAAGTTAATTTGTATATGGTTAATTAAGTTAAAAACTTAAATGTAAAAATAAATTCTAGGGAACTAGGCATATTATAACATGCATTATACATAATTCTCCTTGAAGTTAGTTGGAAACCATAAAGAAATATATCTATAAAACATAGGATATAGTCGAGAATTTAATGAAAGTTTTATCTATTATTTTATTTTAAAATATATTTTCATTCATTTCCGAGAGGAAGGGGGAGAGAGAGAGAGGTAGAAACATCAATGATGAGAGAGAATCATTGATCGGTTGCCTCCCACACACCCCACACTGGGGATGGAGCCCGAAACCCAGGTATATGCCCTGACCGGGAATTGAACCGTGACCTCCTGGTTCATAGGTCAAAGCTCAACCACTGAGCCAGGCTGGCTGGGCTTAATGAAAGGTTTATTTATAATGGACTGTGATTCTTACAAAAGCTGATTTTATGTTATATGTAGAATAATAAAAACCTGGTATGTTTAATGGTCATATACTTACCCAGTTCATTCAGACTACTCAGGATGAAATGATCATGATGGTGTGTGCATGGAATTTGTCATTGCTCCTAGAAATTAATATATCATAATGTTTTAGCTTTAAGTTTGACATGTTCTGACAACTGTTTTATTTTGGTGGTAGGAAGTTGTGACAAGTGCAGTTAACACTTAAATAATTGACTTCCACTGGATGGTAGAGGCACTGTGTATCGTCAGTTTATATATTTTGCTGTGGAGACTTGCTTTCACCAAATGTTGTTGACACTTTTATCTGCTCATGCGTTTTCAGAGAAGCATTGATAATTGGACCAAAACCCAGTGGAGGCAGATTAATGTGGAACAGATGGATGTAGAGCTCAGAAGGTTTGCCAAGGCAAGTTCCATAACTGTCGGGTACGACGATTTATCTTCCTCTGCACCACCTCCTTCCATCTTCCCTGACCGGCTAGCTGGTGTGCTGGGCTGCGTGTCTTTATTTACTTCACACAGGATGATCGGAGACAGTATTTCTCCCCCCCTCAGCCAGTTGCACTTTTAATCAAGCCTGCCTATCTGAGAACGAGTGGAAAAAGCATATTAAGGCTAATGAAGTTATGAGTAGCCACTGTAATCATGCGTTTCCTAAAACCGTCTAGAAGGGAGAGTGTTAAGATGAAGAGTACTAGGGCTCAGAGGTTAGGCTTATAAAAGCTCAGAGGTTAGGCTTATAAAAGCGTTTGAATTCTTTTCTTAGCAACCATGAGCACTTTGTATCTTTAAAAAATGCCTTTTGGTTCTAGAACTTGGGTGACGGATTGGAGTGTGCCTCTTGGGGATCTATGTGGGACTCTGATCTCTGTAGAATGGTTATTCCAGGGTCCCCAGGTGGCTCCCTGTATACAGGACTGAGCTTCTTTGAATTTAGTGTTTTGATACCCAGTCCCCGTAGCCATGTGCCCTTGAAGAGAGGAGGACCTCTTTGGATAAAGCCAACATGCACAGCAGGGAAAGGCAGTTAAAAGTGGCAAGGGTGTTCTCCCCCCCAGGATGTCCTCACCTTGACTCAGTCCTGTGCTCAGCTCCTACCAGCGCTTCCCAGGTTTTCTCCTGGGTTAGCCTGGTCCCAAGGACCCTACCTGAACTGCCCCATCACTTTTTGAATGTCATGGCGTCCCTCTGTCATTATTGTGCTCACTCCCTGTATCCTCCGCTGCCATGTCACTCACTTCAGAGTGGCAGTGTAACCCCCACTCGCAGCTGAAGCTCCTTTATTTTCTTTTAAAGTGGCATTGTCCTTTTTTTCACGCTGAGATGTTTTGTTTTTTAAAAAATATATATTTTATTGATTTTTTACAGAGAGGAAGGGAGAGGGATAGAGAGAAACATTGATGAGAGAGAAACATCGATCAGCTGCCTCCTGCACACCTCCCACTGGGGATGTGCCCGCAACCAAGGTACATGCCCTTGACCGGAATCGAACCTGGGACCCTTGAGTCTGCAGGCCTACGCTCTATCCACTGAGCCAAACTGGCCAGGGCCTGAGATGGTTTTTCTCATTCACAATTGTGAATGTTGTTCCATGGGCCAAGAAGACAGCCAAGTCAAGGGCCCTATTCGACACATCTTCAAGTCATGAAATAGGTGAGGACCAAGGAACCAAGCCTCAAAGGGACTAACATTTCCAGGCTACCGTTCAAACAAGCCAGGTCTTTGGAGGAAGGTCTTGGCAATCTAGATAAGTCTCAGTGTTCTGATGATTTGTGTTTCTAGAGGAAATACTCTTTGTTGCACATATCCTGTAAACACCAGTTCCCTGCATTCAGTGTCCCACGGGCCATTTACTTAGAACCTGTGAGTAAGAAACCAGTGTGTCCAGGGCTGGTACATAGTGGACTTATGGTCCACTATATGAATGAGTGGATCCTCTTATGTTTCTCTGGGATTAGTCATTAGCCTAGGCCAGTGGTCGGCAAACTGCGGCTCGCGAGCCACATGCGGCTCTTTGGCCCCTTGAGTGTAGCTCTTCCACAAAATACCACGTGCGGGCGCGCACGTGCAGTGCGATTGAAACTTCATGGCCCATGCACAGAAGTTGGTATTTTGTGGAAGAGCCACACTCAAGGGGCCAAAGAGCCACATGTGGCTTGGAGCCGCAGTTTGCCGAGCCGCAGTTTGCCGACCACTGGCCTAGGGGCTTAAATGCTTTTACTCTCTTTCCTAATCCCAGGAAATATACATTTATTCTTTCAATGAAGGCAGACTATAAAACGTATTATTATATCTGGGGACTTTTTTGTTGTTGTTGTTGTTGCTTTTCTTTAGGAAATCTGGTCACTAGACAAGGAAGTCCGAGTCTGGGATGCATACACCGGCCTGGAAGGCATGGTGAAGGACATGGCAGCCTCCCTGAGAGCCGTCAGGGAGTTACAGAGCCCCGCCCTCCGAGACAGGCACTGGCACCAGCTCATGAAGGCCATTGGGGTCAGTTTCCCGAGTCTCATTAATGGAATATTTTTGTGATTGTGAAGTGTTATTCCTTGGTTTACATTATTCATCTGGGATGAAGTGGGATTTGTGAACAGGTTCTGGTCACATGGGAGAGGTTAAGCTCCTTGAGATGGGAGGGACAGACTGAACATGCACAGATTCTAGTTTTAGCCCTCTGCTGTGGACTAAATGCACCCCTGGAGAATTCATATGCCGAACTCTAAATTCCCGGGGTGATGACATTTGAGGTGAGGCCTTTGGGAGGTAATTAGGTCCTGAAGGTGGAGCCCTAGTGAATGGGATTATGGGATTAGTGCCCTTATAAGGGCATAAAAGGCCAGAGCTTTCTATTCTTTGCCGTGTGAGGATACGAAGGCAGAAGGCAGATATCCGTAAGCAAGCAGAGGGCCTTTGCCAAGCACCTGACCATGCTGGTGCCTGACCTGGGACTTCCTGCCTCTAGAACAGTGAGAAATGAATGTTTGTCATTTAAGCCATCTAACCTGTGGTATTCTATTATAGCAGCCCAGACTGACTAAGACACCCCACTTTTATCTCTTACTGGCTGTGTGACTGCAAACAAGACACATAACCTCTCTATTTTGAATTTTGCTTTTTATTACTAAAATGAGAGGAATGCTGTCTGTTCTCACACGAGAGGAGTTTGTCAGCATCCAGTAAGAGAATGTGAAGGCATTTGATAGAGCACAGCGTAGCTGCAAAGACTCTGACTGGTTTTGGAGAGGATCAGAGGGCATAGAAATGAATTTGGCTGAGCCCCTCGACCCAGGAACCAGGGAATGCTGACATTGTGATTGTTTCCACCCAGTTCATTTAGTAACCATGTCTTCTTTGATAGTGTGTTGATTTTATTGCAAAATATAAAATGATTTCTCTTGTATCCGTGCCACTTGAGGCTATATTTTCTTATCTTCCTGCATCTTTTAAGAGCAAACACACCAATCTTACACTTAGTTTTTAGGGAAGGGGATCTTAATGAATGTACAATATATGAAAGGCAGTCTAGTATGTTTTTTTTCTTTGGGCAGATCTAGACCTTCAGGGACTCATTGTGGTGAAAGGCTGTGGGGATCTGAAGGCAGAGTTTGCGGAGTTTCCCCACTCATGGAAAATAGGCTTTGTCATTGCAACCCTCACTCTTAGTAACTCTGGGATCCTGGGCAACTGACCTGCTCTCCAGACCTTAATTGTCTCTTCTATGAAATGAAAATATTGCATAATGCTTCCCCATGGAGAATTGGTGACACATTGGAGATGAGACCCAGTATATAGCAAGTGCTCAATAAATGATCGCCAAAGTTATAATTATTAGAGTTTTTTAGACATTGGATATTTAGACCTTGTAATTTGATTGATTCAGAAAAATCCTTGTTGAGTCTCCCAATATGTAGTCAACTGGGTGCCCCTCTCCCCCCCTCACATTTCCTCCAATGACATCTCTTCTCACCACAGTCGCTTGCCTGTATCACGCCTTTCCGCATGCTAGACAAATGCACTGTCCCAGGCAGACAATTTAGAAAAAGGCGCCTCCCGCCAGGGCATCAGGGCAGTGGCCAAATTCCCTCCCCTTGTCGCCTGGGCTGGGGCGGGGGGCGGGGGATCCTGTTTAATGCACAAACTGCGCGACCCATTCCACACCCCTGCTCTTTCCTTCTCCCAAGACCTGGGTCCCTGGGCCCTTCAGCTGTGGAGTGAGGCCAGAAGTGATGCATTGAGAGGGTGACCAGCTCATCTGTTTTGCCCAGGATTTTCCAGGTTTTGGCACCAAAAGTCCCACGTTCTGGGAACCCCCTCAGTCATGGGCAAACAGGGATGCTTAGTCATTCTGTGCAGAGAGGTGGATGGTGACAGGGCGTGTGACAGGGTGGGGAGGGCTAGAGAGGGGTGCAGCTTCTCAGAAGCAAGGCTGGATGTTCTGAGCAGGAAAGGAAATAGTTTTCCTGTAACCATGTGGCTGGATCCCGCTCTGCATTTGCAAGGGACATGGAT
>NW_005875202.1:0-12873 GCF_000147115.1 Myotis lucifugus
GCGTTTCTTGAAATAAAATAAATTGTGTCAACCACTCTCTCTTTTTTTTTTTTTTATATATTTTATGATTTTTTACAGAGAGGAAGGGAGAGAGATAGAAAGTCAGAAACATCGATGAGAGAGAAACATCGATCAGCTGCCTCCTGCATATCCCCCACTGGGGATGTGCCCACAACCCAGGTACTGCCCTTGACCGGAATCGAACCTGGGACCCTTCAGTCCGCAGGCCGACGCTCTATCCACTGAGCCAAACCGGTTTCGGCAATTGTGTCAACTTTTCAAAATTGTATTACACAGAACATTTTAAGTTCTTTTTAAAAAATATATTTTTATTGTTTTTTTTTGTTTGTTTTTTTTTTTTTTTAGAGAAAGAAACATTGATGAGAGAGAAACATGAATCAGGTGCACGGCCCCTACTGGGGAGCAAGCCCAAAACCTAGGCATGTGCCCTGACCAGGAATCGAACCTGTGACCTCCTGGGTTGACACTAGACCAGCCGGGCTTAAATTAGTTTTTTAAACTTTTTGGCGTGTGGGTGTGACTAGTTGAGTTAAATATTTCTCAGACGCTTTTGTACGTCATTTCCTCCGTGAGGAGCTTTCCCGTCTGACCTCGCCGTCAGGGTGGCGGAGGGCCTGTGCGGGGCCGTGCGGGCTGCATCTGCAGGAACTCAGGCAGTCAGTTAAGTTGACAGAAGATGCAAGTACTCGTCTACCTTTTCCCCATTTTGTAAGACAGGGTCCCGTGGGTTTTAACAATATTATCCATCTTTGTTTCCCGTTGTTGTTTATCCTAAATGACTGGAGTCATTTCCAGTCCTGACGCCCTTGTCTTCGTCCTGTGTTAGAGAGCCTTGCTCCCCAAGTTCCTGGTCCGAGGACATCTGAACTCAACCAACTGCGTCATCACGCAGCCGCTCACGGGTGAGCTGGTGGTGGAGAGCTCGGAGGCCGCCGTCCGGAGCATCGAGCTGCAGCTGGTCCGCGTGGAGACCTGTGGTGAGGGCCCTGCACTGCCTCCTGCGCGGTCACACCTGCTAGGGAGCCTCGGCCCCAGTGACGGAGGGAGGACGGGCTGTGAGGGAGGGGACTCTCGGGAACCCTGGCGAGTGGGGAGTGGGGAGTGCGTCCACGCAGGTTCTCATGGTCACAGGGCGTCCTGATCGCTGTGGGAGGCTCGTTGGACGGTCCTGCTTTCTGACCACATGGTGCTCGCCCCTCCCCCAGGGTGTGCAGAAGGCTATGCCCGGGACGCCACAGAGATTCAGAACATTCAGATCGCCGACGGGGATGTTTGCCGGGGCCTCTCGGTGCCCATATACATGGTCTTCCCCCGGCTGTTCACCTGCCCCACGCTGGAGACCACCAACTTCAAAGTGGGTGAGTGCCAGCTCCCAGCCCTCAGTCCTGAGACGGGCGTGGCCCACAGTAGGGGCTGCCCGTGCCCGGGACAGACACGCGGTCTGCTCGGGTCAGGCACAGCTCAGAGCGCTAGTCCTTCCATCACTCCACGGAGCTCACAGAGCTGCCATGCTGGGGCGGGGGTCCACCGCCAGCAGTCCCAGCTCCTGAGGGCACTGCCTTGTCACCCAGGGAAACGCCAGCAGCCACGTTAGTGTGGGCCAGGCCAGGGAATGGTGGGGCCAGGGGGGACGGTGTGGGCAGGGGCAGGGGACGGTGTGGCCCAGGGGCAGGGGACCAGTGTGGGCGGGGCAGAGGACAGTGTGGCTGGGGCAGGGGACGGTGTGGCCAGAGGCAGGGGTCGGTGAGGCTAGGGCGTGGGATGATAAAGCTGACGGGAACTAGCACAGCAGTGGACAAGCCGGCGCTGTGCATGAGGTCAGGGCGGGGACCAATCCGTGACAGTTCTGTGGCCATTAGTCACTTGAAACCTGTGTTTGTGGACAAGCTTCTGCCCACGGCCGAGGCCCCCAGTGAGGAGGTGTGAGGCCTGGGAGCTTCTGCTGCTGTGCCGATTCTCTGAGCAAAGGGGACCCAGTCCCTAAGGCCATTGCGTCCTATTAACGTCACATCCCCCCTAAATCTTGTGAGGTGCGTTATGTTTAGTCCAGAGAGCATCTTTGGTTTTAAACTAGACCATGATTTTACTTAAACCAATTCCAAATAACGTAACTTAAGGGCGTTTTTATCACCAGAGTGAGCGTGTGCTGTTGGTTGAAAGAGGGAGGCTGTCGGCCGCACTGAATCCCGGGCCTCTCGGGCCTGTCCTTTTTCTTCTCAGAATTTGAGGTTAATGTCGTGGTGCTGCTTCAGGGCGACCACCTCATCACCGAGAACTTCCCGCTGAAGCTCTGCCGGATGTAGCCAGAGGGAGGATGTAGCCGGAGGGAGCACGGAGGTGAGGGGCGGGGCCCCTCCTGGAGCCGGAGCCGGAGCCACCGCAGGCCCATCCTCAGGGATTCTGGGGCAGATGTGGACCTGACCCCTCGGATCCGGTCACCTCCTTCCTCGTGTCCTCCACGCTCCTGCTCCCAGCGGCGCCTGGTCAGTCCTTTCCTTTGAAAGTCATCGGGACTTCCCAGTGTTCTTGGCAAGATCATTTCCTGTGACTCCCGCCTTCCGGCTGCTCCTTAGGGACTGAGGACATGTCTGACCACAGTGTGAGCTTCGCTGGAGTCAGGTCCTGGGGACCTCAGGGGCCAGGCCTGTCTGACCGGGTCGCGACGTGGCCGGGACTGCGAGCCCAGAGCCACTGCTGACAGGGACGGGGAGCTCCTGGCTGGTGGCGCCCGCAGATGCGCTCCGGGGAGGGGTGCCGAGTGGCCTCCACTGCAGGTGTGGGCATGTATTCCGCGCTGCCCTGTGGTTCTCCCACATTTTTCATGAGAACTTTAAAGTGTTCTTGCTGTCATGGGGGTGAGGGAGTTGGGTGACAATGGCTGAAGTAGTCAGTCTCAGGACCTGGTATGAAATCTGATGCCACCATATTCCCAGAATGCACTTCCATGCCAGCCTGTGTGAGGGGCACATATGTCCATGCCTGGTGTCGGATGCACTGGCTGGTGCCGGGATGGTGCCCTGGACCAAGGAACCCGGCCTCTGCGACCTCCAGAGACCTGTGTCAGCCAGACCCCTCTGGTTCAGGGTGTTTCCCCCCCCCCCCCCCCCGTCCTGCATTCTTCCCACCAACACAGTGAACAGTCCTCAGAAGTAAGCCCTGCGCTCTGCAGGCCGCCTGGCCTTCCCTGCCAGTCCTCCCTCCTGGACAGGCTCGGGCCGGCGGCCGTGGTCCCCGCAGCCTCTGGTGACGAGAGAGGCTGAGGGCCAACAGCCGACTCAGGCTCGGCTTCGTCGGGGCCGTCGGTTCCCTCAGAGGACACTTCTGCTCAGTCTCCTTTGATGCTCACACGACACTAACAATGACCTGTCTTCGATGATGTGTTCACAGTGGCAGAAAACAGAGGCTATACTTTTTGGTAAATTTCAAAGGTAGAAATCATGTTTAATGAAGAAAAAAAAGCTAAATGAAAATTTTGAAAAATGGTTTGGGATGTGTATTGCTATATAATTTCTTTACTAAACCAGTTTATGGATACAAATATAACAAGTGCTGTCCTTAGGGAGTAATTCTTACCTGAAGAGGATCCACAGCCCATTTCCTTCTGCCCAGGCGTCCCAGGCAAGGGCCTCCGGCTAGACATTCCCTTCTTGGCCAGACACCTGCACTGTGGTTGCCAGGGAAACGCGGATGTTTGGGTGTCCCGGACAGCAACCACCTGCTGCTGCCCAGGCTGGCGCTGGGCATCCACTCTCAGGCTCAGGGTTGTCAAGTTCTCCCGTTCGGGCTCGAGGAGAGGAGGAGGAGGAGGAAGGGGAGTCGGAGCCGTGAGTGCACTGTTCTGGAAAGGCCCACGTGGGCGGAGCACATTCTGGCCGTCAGAGCTCCAGCAGGATTGGGCTCAGTTCCCAGCCACGCTGAGCTCCAGGGCAGGCGGAGAGGAAAGCAGAATAAAATGTCAAAGCCGAAGCATCACGCCTGGGTTTGTCGAGTCCCTGTCCGAGGCCCGCTGTCCGAACGCGGGGGGACGGAAGCTGACTGGCTCCCCGGGGGAGTCCACGTCCTGAGCCTGTGTCACTGGCCCTTTGAAAACTTCGGGCTGAGCTGCCCCACGGCCAGTGGTGGTTGGGCTGTAGCAGGTCACAGGCCCTCCCGCATCCCTCCTGCTCCCGCTTCTGGTTCAGAAACGGTTGTATTGCCAAGGACCCCTGCCTGCCTGGTGAGGGACTTAACTTCCTGTTCCTTTGCCTCTAGGTGTGGTCATGTGACAGGTGAGGGGCTAGCAGTTGATGACAGAAAGGCCATGTCCCCCACCTTCCTGCCTGTCCCGGGGAGGGGCCACCTAATGCGGCCCAGTTCCACCTGCGCCGAAGCCGTCCCCTCACCCTGACCTGTCACTGTGTCCTGTTTCCCCCCCCACGGCATCTGTCACCTCACCTGTTGAGAGGCACCAGGGCTCTGCTCCCCCTGTTCACAGTCCGGTCCCCTCAGTGTGGATCCGCTGGATCAAACAGGTGAAGTCTGGACACGGAGGGAATGTGTGCAGCTGGATCCAGCTTAGGGATGACGTGGTGATTGAAGACCCAGACGTCCCAGGCAAACCATGTTCTAGTCCCAAATTCCTTGCTCTGAGTATAAGTGTCAGGGAATGATCTGAACCCACTCAGAGCACGAGAACACTGGAGAGTGAGTGACCCCCCAGCAACTCCTGAGGGTTTATTCCTGCTTCACAGCCGAGCGCAGGAAAGCCGAGGCCTGCCCCGTCCACGTCTGTTGACCTGTGGCCATCCTGCCGCCCCTCCAGGGAGAACTGGAGTCGATGGCCATAGCCACCATGAACCACGGCCCTTCAGATCCCAGCTGGCATTCAAAAAGGGGGAAGAAGTTTGTGAAGGACCCTGGGAAGGACTGTCTACCCTCACTTATGCTGGGGCTCCGGATGGGAGATGAAACATTGCAAAGCGAACCATTGCCTGGGAAAATGCTCCCTTTACAATATAAATAATTCCGTAACCACGAGACTCAAAACAAGCCACCTGAGTAGGAAAAAACCACACGGGGGTCTGAGGTGGAGGTGGGAGTAGGTCTCCCAGGCCTGTGCTCTGCACTCCGACCACTGGGAGCTGTTTATGTCTGAGACTGAGCAGTGAGTGTTCAGAGAATGCAACTTTACTCAGAAACTCAAGGCACTGAATTTATAGAAGCAAAGCTGATCCGACTGCACTTACACAAAATGTAGTCAAATTCCTAGAGCAGGTCATTCATAAGAAAGGGAAAAGGCAGACCACGCGTTGACAACTCAGTGAGGAGCCTGGATGCCTGGATGCCCTCCTGTGAATGTTCTGGTGAAACGGGAATGCCTTGGCCCTGCCCAGTTGGCAGGATTCTAACTTGGTGGGGTGTTTCATCCCCAAACCCAGCCAGTCCCCCTAAAGCTTTCCGTGTAATATACAGCAAACACACTCTGCAGGTTTTAAGTCACTTGGGAGACTACAAAGACATAATTTGCTCCTGCTTCTTTAAGACACTATATTTGGGGGATCACCTGCTCAACCAAGACCAAGGGTACAGAGGTTTGCCTGTGTGGTCCCCTCGACAAGGCCCCGAGGTAGGAGCCTGGGGGACAGCAGCCCCAGAGAGGAGGCTCCGAGAGGCAGGGCTGCTGAGCAGGGCACCACGAGGTGGGGCGCCACCCCATTCTCGGGTGAGGACTAGCACTTCAAGACCAAGCCTCTGGGTCTAAAGTGACAGGAATGGGACGAGCTTTCTGTCTGCAGATGGGCAGCCCGGCCACCCAGACACGCTGCTGTGCTTGTGGACACACGGCAAAAAGGGTGAGCTCAGGATTCCCAGTGGAAAGGAGCAGAAAAATAAGTTCTTACATAAATTATTCTTTAAAAGTTTCAACATCCATATGCATTAAGAAAATCCAAATTCAGCCCTAACCAGTTTGGCTCAGCGGATAGAGTGTCTGCCTGCAGACTCAAGGGTCCCAGGTTCGGTTCAGGTCAAGGGCATGTACCTTGGTTGCAGGCACATCCCCAGTGGGGAGTGTGCAGGAGGCAGCTGGTCGATGTTTCTCTCTCATCGATGTTTCTAACTCTTTATCCCTCTCCCTTCCTCTCTGTAAAACAATAAAAATATATTTTTAAAAAAAGAAAACCCAAATTCAAAGCCCAATACATAAAAAAGATCACATTTAAGAAATGAGCTTTTCCTAAGTTTTTTACTACTATGTTCCTTTATATCTTACTGAAAATACGTATTTTTTAATTCATAGGAAATTTGCAACAATCAATTATATATTTTTGCCGCAAAGAAAGAGAAAATCTCAACCAAATTTTAACAAGTAGAAATTGCCCCAAACCCTATATACTCTCCTGTAGTGCAATAAAATTAAAAATTAATAAAAGGAAAATCAAATACAATATAAGCACTTGTAAATTATACAACATTCTTCAAAGCGGAAACCAAAACTTCATTCACGGGCCCTTTTAAACGTAGTGGAAACGTGCACACTGTACAGTGATAGCTTTGCACTATGGCCAGTGCTGCAGCCAGAGCCAAATTCATAGCCTAAAATGTTTTTACACCAGAGAGAATGAGAACTAATGAGTTTACATTCAAATTAAATGTTTTATAAAACAAGAAAAAAAAGGAAAGAATGATAAAAGCAGGAATTCATTTGAAAGCAAAAACATCATAGGAAAATGTAAAAATAAGAACATCAGTTGGTACTTTGAAAAGACTAATTCAATGGAAAGATCTTTAATAGAACAAAACAAAACACAGGAAGATGGCAGCACAGTTAAACACCTATACTCGCCACCTCCCACAACCACATCAAAATTACAACTAAAATACAGAACAACCATCATCCAGAACCACTGGAAAGCTGGCTGAGTGGAAGTCCTACAACTGGAGAAGGGAAGAAAGCAGCACACTGAGATTTGTAGGAGGCACAGAACTGGCTGGTCTGGCACCACATGTGCCACTTTTTTAATTGGGAGGGAGACTGTCTCTGCAGAGGCCAGCCCAGAGGAGCAAAGGGTCCCAGCCCCACACCAGACCTCCAGCCCAGGGTCCCAGAGCTGGGAAGAGAAATCCCTACAGGCAGTAAGAACCATGGGCTAGAGAAACCAGTGCGGATTGGGGCTCAGTGACAGAGGCTGCTGGAGACCCAGCTGTTCCTCTTAAAAGACCAGCACCACGAACTGAACTTACAAGGTCCTGCTTCCTCTGAGCTCCAGCACTAGCGCGAGTCTCTGGGGAACACAGACACAAGGAGGAACTGGATTGTCTGGCATCAGGGCAGGAACTCGGGGGCGGCTTTCTCCCAGACAGAGGTTCTCTCAGGGATAATTTTTCTTATGCTGGGACCTCCCCAGTGTCAGTGTCAGACCATCCAGATTATAACTCTACACATCCATAAATGACACACTCAAGGGGCAGACTCAGTGAGTGCCAAAGCCCCACTGAAGCAAGTCCTGCTCCATAAGGGTGTCTCCTGCGCAGCAGCTCTCCCACTGTACTCGCAGCTGGTCCTCACAGCCAATTGGCCTGGAGGTCAATTCCTCCCAGGGATACCAACAGCAATCAAGTCTCAACTACAACAAGACTGTGCTCACAGCCCACAAAGGAGTGCACCTAGAGCTCCCAGCTCACGTGAGTGGGGAGGCTGAGCCACTGGGCCCTATAGAACACCTACTACACAAGGCCACTCTACCAACTCAAGGAGACACAAAAGCTCTACCCAATACATAGAAACTAACACAGGAAGCAGCCAAAATGCGGAGACAGACATGTCACAAATAGAAGAAAGCCAACTACTGGATATAGAGCTCAAAACCACAGTTATAAGGTTACTCTAGAACAGCTGTGGGCAAACTACGGCCCGCGGGCCGGATCCGGCCCATTTGAAATGAATAAAACTAAAAAAAAAAAAAAAAAAAAGACCGTACCCTTTTATGTAATGATGTTTACTTTGAATTTATATTAGTTCACACAAACACTCCATCCATGCTTTTGTTCCGGCCCTCCGGTCCAGTTTAAGAACCCATTGTGGCCCTCGAGTCAAAAAGTTTGCCCACCCCTGCTCTAGAATCTTACAGAAACCTCCAAAAAAATGGAAAAGGACCAGCTAGAAATTAAGCAAACACTGATTGAAATAAAGAATAATATACAGGGATTCAACAGTAGAGAATTCTGAGAATCAAATCAATGATTTGAAATATGAAGAAATGAAAAACACCCAACCAGAACAAAAAGAATCCAAAAATATGAAGGTAATGTAAGGAGCCTCTGGGACAACTTCTTGCATTATGGGGGTGCCAGAAGGAGAAGAGAGAGAGCAAGATATTGAAAACCTATTTGAAGAAATAATGACAGAAACTTCCCCTACCTGGTGAAAGAAATAGACTTACAAGTCCAGGAACCACAGAAAGTCCTAAATAAGAGGAACCCAAAGAGGACCACACCAAGACACATCATAATCAAAATGCCAAGGGCTAAAGACAAAGAGAGAATCTTAAAAGCAGCAAGAGAAAAGCAGTTAGTTACCTACAAGGGAATGCCCATAAGACTGTAGGTCCATAGCAAGGACCTACAACCAAGATTACTCTATCTCGCAAAGCTATCATTTAGAATTGAAGGTCAGATAAAGAGCTTCACAGACAAGCTAAAGAAGTTCATCACCACCAAACCAGTATTACATGAAATGTTGAAGGGTATTCTTTAAGAAGAGGAAGAAGAGCCCTAGCCAGTTTGGCTCAGTGGATAGAGCATCAGCCTATGAACTGAAGGGTCCTAGGTTCCATTCCAGTCAAGGGCACATGCCCGAGTTGTGGGCTCAATCCCCAGTGGAGGCATGCAGGAGGCAGCCAATCAATGATTCTCATCATTGATGTTTCTCTCTCCCTCTCCCTTCCTCTCTGAAATCAATTTAAAAAAACAAAGAAGAGGAAGAAGAAGAAAAGGATAAATATGAACAACAAAACTGCAACAAATACATACCTATCAACAATTGAATCTAAAAATCAAAATAAACTAATAAGAAATCTAATGAACAGATAAACTGGTGAATAAAATAGAATCAGAGGCATGGAAATGGAAGACGATTCTCAGAGGGAAGGGGGGTGGGGGGATGGGAAAAGATTAAACAGATCTTCTATGCATATATGCATTACCTATGGACACAGACAATAGGGTGGTGAAGGCCTGGGGCTGGGCGGGAATCGGGTGGAGGGGGGCTATGGAGGGAAAAAAGAGGGACATCTGCAATAATCTCAACAATAAAGATTAAAAACAAACAACAACAACAAACAAAAAGAGAAACATGTAACACTAGGAACAATTTCAGATGAGACGGGGCCGGATGAGAATTTTAATAGGAGTGTCCTCAGTGTCCCCCAATCTGTCTCCTGTTTCAACAGTGTTTGGACAGAACAGACTCAGGACGCCCCTTCTTCCAGCCTCCAATCCCT
Organism: Myotis lucifugus; assembly: GCF_000147115.1. Taxonomy (NCBI): domain Eukaryota; kingdom Metazoa; phylum Chordata; class Mammalia; order Chiroptera; family Vespertilionidae; genus Myotis; species Myotis lucifugus. The sequence continues at coordinate 9,501 of NW_005875202.1, forward strand.
TCTAGTCACAACTTTCGGAACCATCTTGGATATTCTCCGCCTGAGACCAGCCAACACCGTTTTGACCTTAACTCCCGATTGCCGACCAGCCATCAGCTCCCAGACTCGTCAGAATGATCCCACCGAGGTGCAGGCCCGACAACCGCCTGGCCAGCGGCACCGGCGGCCTCCGCACCTACCTGGCTCTGGGCTTGTTTCCACCTGGAGCTGCGGCTCTGGAGGGCGTGGCCACTTCCTCCGAGAGTTGGCCGAGGAGAGGCCAGGGCCCTCAGCGTCTCTTGAAGATGCGCACCCAGCGGGGCGGCTGCGCCCTCTTCCAGGACGTGCAGAGGCCACCCCCAGGTGAGGGGGTGACACTCAGGGAAGCCGCGTGGCCCTGGAGACCTGACCCGGCCCTGGCGGACCTGCAGCCCTGGGTTCTGTCCGCGCAGACCCTCAGCTCCGTGACTCCCCGGAGAGCCCTCCCCGTGAACAGGTGAAACTCATGGAGCAGATGGGCGGCACCTGGTCCCCTCCTCGGGCTGCCGGCTCCGGGCTGGGCCTCTCCCTCCAACCATGAGGCAGCCTGTTAACCCCCCTGGGGCCCTCTCCCAAGCCTTGGCCCAAAGGGAAACAATAAAGCTATTTACAGCAAACAAACAAAAAACAAAACAAAAAGAATTATAATATTAAGTATATTTCCTGCCAAGAGCTTTGCAAGTTTTAATAAAATGCAGAGTAACTCCAATAAAGGTCGGTTTCCTGAATAATGACATAGCTATGGAAGAAACTGGGGGAGAAAATGCCAAAGAAATAGCACTAAAAAGGTGCCAGGCTCGCGTGGCTTTACAGCAGGTCTCTACCAGGCTTCAGGGTCAGGGAGTTGCTCTGCTGTTTAAACGGGGCAGGCTATGGAGGATGGGAAGCTGCCCAATCGATGTGCTGAAGCCACTTTAGCCCTGATCTCGGCATCTGACATTCCAGCTGGACTCGGGTTACTGTGAGGAAGGGAGAGCCACCGTTAGACGCACCCACCGCAGCGTCCACAGGGAAGCCCCTCCAGCCTGATCTGCGTGGGGTTCACTGCAAACCTTACCCCGGGGACCCTGCTCCCCAGCCTTGGGGTTTAAACGCCCAGGCCACAGTTTGACCCATTACTCCAGTCACTGAGGAGAGAGCTGGCAGCTGGGCCGGTGGGAGGACCTCGCCTGCACTGAGCTTGGAGCCACTCACGGAGGATGCTGCCTCTGACAGCTCCCCAACTCCCACCTCGGACATGGAGCAGTCATCTGGGGGGCACGAGTTAGCCCTGCCCTACGCCTGGGCCCAGGCGCACCAAGAGCGTGAGTGACTGTATGTGTCCTGGGCTGGCACAGAGCAGGTGCTTACCCAAGCTTGTTGAACAAGGATGAGCAGCAGCCTGGGAAGAACCAATGAGCTCACTGACCTGCGGTGACAGCCGTGCTGGCCGCTGTTTAGAAAAAGAGAGATGAGGTTCAGCCCGGCCGGTGTGACTCAGTGGTTGAGCGTCGACCTATGAACTAGGAGGTTATGGTTCGATTCCCAGCTAGGGCACATGCCCAGGTTGCAGGCTCGATCCCTAGTGTGTGGCAGTGCAGGAGGCAGTCGATCAATGATTCTCTCTCATCATTGATGTTTCTCTCTCTCTCTCTCTCTCTCTCTCTCTCTCTCCATTCCTCTCTGAAATCAATAAAAATATTCCAAAAAAAAGAAAGAAAAAGAGATGAGGTTCAAACCTAAATGAGCTCAACCCACATTTATTTATTTTATTTTTTCAAATATATATTTTTCTTGATTTCAGAGAAGGGAGAGGGAGAGATAGAAACATCAACGATGAGAGAGAATCCTTGATCAGCTGCCTCCTGCATGCCCCACAACTCCGGGGCACGTACCCAACCAGGAATTGAACTGTGACCACCTGGTTCATAGGTTGTTGCTCAACCACGGAACCATGCCAGCCGGGCTACCCACATTTATTTAGAGACTAAAGGGCCTGCCTCTGTAGCAAATGAAAAGATTCATCAAATCTTTTGTCACTTGTAAAACATGGACAGCCCTAGCCGGCTTGCTCAGTGGATAGAGCATCTGCCTGCAGACTTAAGGGTCCCAAGTTTGATTCCAGTCAAGGGCAAATGCCTGGGTTGAGACTCAATCCCCAGTAGGGGGCATGCAGGAGGCAGCCGATCAATGATTTTCTCTCATCATTGATGTTTCTTTTTTTAAAAAAATATATTTTATTGATTTTTCACAGAGAGGAAGGGAGAGGGAGAGTTAGAAACATTGATGAAAGAGAAACATCGATCAGCTGCCTCTTGCACACCCCCTACTGGAGATGAGCCCGCAACCAAGGTACATGCCCTTGACCGGAATTGAACCTGGGACCCTTCAGTCTGCAGGCCAATGCTCTATTCACTGAGCCAAACCAGTTAGGGCTCATCTTTGATGTTTCTATCTCTCTCCTCCTCTCCCTTCCTCTCTGAAATCAATAAAAATATATTAATAAAAAGTCTCTCTATATAAAAGGCTAATATGCTAAGTGTCCGTCCAATCAGTCGCTATGATATCCACTGACCACCAGGGGACAGATGCTCAATGCAGGAGCCGCCATGACGCACACTGGCCATTTACAAAGAAACGGTACTGCGGACCTGGCACCGACAAAGCAACACTCGGCTTCCCCCAAATGGACACAGGTCCCGCCACTATTCCAGAGCGACACCCCACCAAATTGCAGCGGACACTGCCGAGACCCCATGGCACAAAATGTGGCCCACAGCCCAGCCCGGAAACGGTGGCTGTGGGTGCCAGGTAATGATGTCATGTAGCAACGCTGGCTTCCTCTCCCTAGTGACTAGCCTCCTTGGAGTTTCTTCAGCCCAGGAACACGACTTACTTTATAGCCAGGTGGAAACATTTTACACTTTAACCAAATGTCTGTGAAGCATTTTCTCATGCCTCACCTCATTTGATCCTCACAGAAGGTAGATAGGAGACTCGGTGGAATCCTATTTTCTTTTCATTAGCCGGAAAATGGAGATTTAGAAAATTTAGAAACTTGACCCAACTGAAAAGAAGAAATGGTGGACCTTGAAAATGACTTCAGGTTTTCTCACTGCACAAAATATAGTCAAACACTGCTCTAGTTAAATATTTCACCCCTTGTCCTCCCTGCGTGATATACAATAATAATCTGCTTTGTGTTGATATTTACTGCTGTGTTGCTGACAATTACCTGAAAGAGAAGTTGGGGCACTTCACTGGGCTGGAAAAAGTTTAGCTACATCAAAAAGCAGGTCTAATTAATATATAAAAAGCTAGATTGACTAAGTGCATGTGCGATAAATATAGAGCTCTCGCTGCGCTAATCGCACGT
>NW_005875203.1:0-12872 GCF_000147115.1 Myotis lucifugus
CACATTTGGAGAATAATAGGATTTGTTGGGTGGATAGAAGAGTGGATTGATGAGGAGGCCACAAAAAAAAATAGACAATAAAAGATGTTAATGATAAGTGTGATAACTTACCTTACTATAGTAATCATTTTACCATAAATATATATATAGAATCACTACTTTGTATGTCATACACTTACTCAATGTTATATGTCAATTATATCTCAACTAGTGGCCTGGTGCAAGAAATCCATGCATGGAGTGGGGGTTCCCTCAGCCCAACCTGCACCCTCTCCAACTGGGGACCCCTTGGGGGATATCTGACTGCTGATTTAGGCCCGATCCCACAGTAATGCAGCATCAGCATCAGCATCAGCATCAGCATCGCCTGAGAACTTGTTAAAAATGTAAATTCTAGGGTCCCCCCACACCTACCTAGTCAGACATTGTGTAGTGAACCTAAGATTTCTGTGTTTTCACAAGCTCTCCAGGTAATTTTGAAAACCAGTAAACTAAAACAATCCTCAGCAAAGCAATATGAGTTCACCTTGATTGGCTTATATCAACAAAATCTCGATTTTGGACATTAAGAAAGAAGGAAGACAAGAATGGTTTGGGGCTTTGAACATTTCTTGGTTGTTTTCTCTCCTGGTTGCCATCACTAGCATGTCACCTATCTCTTCTCCCTTTTCTTCAACATTATTTGTAGAGTACCAGTTTTCTGACTCTCCATCTCCTGTGGCATAAAATTACAATGAAGTCATGTCAAATCTTTCAAATGCTTGGCTTTTAAGTAAGAGAGATTCACAAGAAGATGGAGGATAGTGTTAAAGAGCACAGACATTAGCCTCTGTGAGATCCAGATTTACAGTTTCCATCTCTCAAGCTCACCAAGTAGGGTGCCCACAGGCAAGCATCCTTAAGCCTTGGTTTGCTCACTTGTAATTAATTTGAAGATAATTATACCACCCCCAAAAGTTCACTGGGAGGACTTGACATGATTGCATGAAAGGCATCTACACCAAACCCATCACATAATAAACACTCAATTAGGACTGCTTTTATTTCTAGAATGCTTCATTATATGAAAGCCACTACCTTTCATTTATCAGGCCTCTTTGTTAGTTTTGTGTAGTAAAGAGGACATGCAGGAGAACACATACCTACTTAAATATCAGAAGTTAATTTAAAGTTGACATTTCCCTGATTTTCATTAACAGCATTCACTTAACTGTTTTGATATTGTTCTTTGAAATAGTAAAATTAAAGGTAGGTTTTAAGTATAAAAACAGATTTAATTTATCTTTATTCTACTTAAAGCTTACTACTAATAAATAAATCACCTGAAGTCTTCAGAGAAAAATTATTTAAAGAAGAAATAAATTAACGTTAATATCTTTCTTTAGCTCATACATTTAGATTATGAATTGGTATGTACATAATTTGTGTTAGTATCTATTATATGCAAGACTATGCATGATTTTTAATGCATACATTTCATGTATTTTTATAAATACTTTTAAAATAAACACTATGTTGAGAGATATGTATCCATTCATGCATGAAGAGATAATAGTTACTCTATGATCTTCATTATTGCTAAACCCTTACTAAAATCTTCCATCCTTTGGTTACATGCCCTTAAAACCAATCACAAACATAAACAAACAAAAAACCCCCACAATTTTTAGTCTGATCTGCCTATTAACCTCAATAACTAAGGCAAAACTACCCTTCTTAGATAATAATATCATGAAGAACTTGAGGAATATTAGTTCTAAATATCAATCTTACCGGAAAAACCCATGAGATTAAGGAACTATATTTTGAATTTCATTATGACTGCAGTTCTAAAAGGTAGACTTTGTAAGATCAATGTAAGTAGTACTTAGGAGAAAGTACTGTGCTAAACAGGATTATTAATAAAATCTACCTCTGCTCCTACTTTATGGTTTAAATTGACTATCACATAAACTCTTAGAAATAATTCATGTTTTTAGAGTTAGAGATATTTGGATAGCTGCATTAAAGTGATATCATTCTGTAAATAAATGTCTTCTTCAAATTCAAACTACAAGCATCACATTTAAATAAAATCCTTCACACTGTATAGAAATAGCAATCTTCCTTTATGCATATTTCTATGCCTACTCAATGAAAGACACAAATGTAGGAGATAATAGAGACTTCATTTCTGCTCTATTAAGCTCACTTTATACTTTCATACTGAGCCTCATGTAGGCCTTATTAATTTGTTCAATTTATTTTAGTATCTCAAAATCCACAGAAAACTGTAAGAGAAAGTTAGTGAATTTTTTTGAAACAGAAGTTAAAAACCAACTTTGATGGTAATCCTTACTGATTGAAAATATTACAATAAATTAATAATGTTTATAATGAAGATTAAAATGTCAAATAGAATATGAAACTAAATCAAGCAGGTACAGGTAAAGAAATATTTCCATTAGAATATAACTAAGAAGTTTGAATGCAGATTATAGTAAGAGATGCATTTAGCTACCTAGGAAGACACTTTAAAAGGCCATCTAAAAAAACAACAACAACAACAAAAAAAAACAACACACAAACATTTTTCAGGCACTTTTCTTAGTATTGGAATTTAGGGGGAAAATTCAGGCCAGTGGATTCTATGAGACTTATATCCTAGTAGGAGAAAGAAAACAAACCCAGATGGATATGTACAGAAAAAAATTGATGGAATTAATGCTAAATATCTGAAAAGTGAGGACAGTCATAAAGGATATTATTGAAACAAATAATAACTCCAAAGTAAAAAAAAAATGTCTTTTACATCTCCACCTCCCTACCCTGCACTTGATGTAGTTTACTTGACAAACATTCTAAAGTGTAAATGATACCATTTTCTTCCTGGAATCTTGATCACAGCCATATATTCGCTCCACTATCACTCATAACTTCTAGTCAAGGTTCTCACCTGATTTAATTCTGATGTAAATACTCAGTGCCCTTAAACTTCAATATAATGGCATTGCTTTTGGGGAATCTGTAATGTTATTTTTTAGACATATCCTGCTCATATTTTGTTACACAATCTTTCACTGCCTTCAAAGATATGATGCCAACCTCAGAAACAAAAGTTACTTTTACTTCTTTCCTAAAAGGGATAATTTGTTTTCATCTTTTTTTAAGGGGACCCCGTTATTTTTGTGAATTTCTTCATTCCCTTTCAGAGACCCATTCTTTTCCCTTTATGCCTGATAATAATTCATAGTGTACTAGGGTGAGTGTATGTTACAAACAGAGCAGAAAATTCTTCTTTAATACTCTAGAGAAACAATCATTCATGATAAATGGGAAAAAATAATAGAATTGCCTCTGTTGACCTCCAGCTTATGGTCCAGGGAGGACATTTAAGGACTTTAGTTTTTCAGAGATTCTATTTCTCTCTAGTTCATGTCAATAAACCCCCCTCAATTATTTCACTAATTTTCTTTCAGCTTTCCCCCCCCAATTCTGTCTACACACGTACCAGATTTAATTTTAATTCAGTTCATATGTATAAAAAATCTGAAATGATTCTTATGTGCCTCAACTGCCACCCCCACAACTGCCAATATTAAACTCCTCAGCATAGTATTCCAGGCTCTCTGCAATTTATCCAACATTTTCTTCCAATCTTAGCCACACTGTAAGAACTGCACATTCAGTTTGCATTATGAGACGTGCACTCGGATGGTTGTTTTGCATGCATTTTCTTGCTTATGGCTGACAATAACCATATTAGATATATACTCTTGTGCCCACTTTTTCAGATGATGAAACTAAAATGCAGCTTACACCATCATCTAGGTCCACACAGCTAATGAATGCTAGATCTGGGTTAAATCTAGTGTTATTTTATTTCAGTTTGTGCACTATAATAGGCTAAATAATGGTCTCCTAGATACCAGATTCTAATCCCTAGAACCTTGTAATACCTATTACCTTATAGAGCAAAGCCTATGCAGATGTGATTAAACTGAAAACCTGAGATTGAGTGATAAACCTGAATAATCTGGAAGAATGATAAATAGAATCACAAGTGTTTTTTTTATAAGAGTAAGGCAGAGGGAGATTTGACACAGATGGAGGAGGGAATGTGACCACGGAGGCAAAGAGTAGATTGATGTGACCACTGACCAAGGAATGAGACAATCACTAGAAACTTGAAAAGGCAAGAAATAGATTCTCCCCTAGAGTCTTCAGAGAGGGAGGAGCCCTGCCAATACCTTGGTTTTGGCACAGTGATGCACATTTCATACTTTTGGCTTCCAGAACTGGGAGAAAATCATTTTCTGTTGTTTAAAGCCACCAACTTTGTGATGTATTTTTTTACAGTGGACATAACACACTAATACAGGCACTGAACTCTAATCTACACTGCAGCCTAGAGGACAACCCTTGGTTCCCAAATCAGAATCAATTTGAGAAAGAATTAGAGTAATGCCCAAAGGTCTGGGTTCAAAGACATGACTTCCAAGTCTGTAGTGGCCTGAATAGGAAATTCAAACAACCCAAAACTAAAGGAAATGAGGTACTCAGAGGCTGGGAATATTCTTAAAAAACAAGGCGTGAAATGAGAGTTCGAAAAGCATCAAAGTGGGCCAAAAGTAGCACTAAGTACTTATTTTAGTTTCCCTTAGTTTTCATATAGTAAAAGAAAAACTGGTGATTGAACATGGTAGGGTTAATCCCTCAAGATGGAGAGAAGTGATTATGTCTGAGGGAGAAATGCCCATGTATCAGCAAGCTAGTAAGACAGGTTTGATGAATATAGTCACATGGATTCACATTGGAAGAATTAGTATTGTTAAAATGCCCATACTACTACTTGCCCTGACCAGTTTGGTTCAGTGGATAGAGCACTGGCCTGTGGACTCAAGGGTCCCGGGTTCGATTCCAGTCAGGGGCGTGTGCTTTGGTTGCGGGCACATCCCCAGTGGGGAGTGTGTGAGAGGCAGCTGATGAATGTTTCTCTCTCATCGATGTTTCTAGCTCTCTATCCCTCTCCCTTCTTCTCTGTAAAAAATCAATAAAATATATATATTTTTAAAATGCCCATACTACCCAAAGGAACCTACAGACTTGATGCAACCCCTATCAAAATTCCAATGGCATTAAGAGAAATAGGAAAAACAATACTAAAATTCTATAGAAAAAAAATACTCAAAATAGCCAAAGCAATTTTGAGAAAGAAGAGCAAAGCTAGAAGCATCATGCTTCCTGATTTCCAACCATATTACAAAACTATAGCATTAAAAAAAGTATGGTACGGGCATAAAAACAGAAACACAGATCAATGGAACCAAATAGAGAGCTCAGAAATAAACCCATGTTTCTTTGATCAACTAATGTTTGATAAAGCAGAGGGAGCAAGTATATTCAAGGGGAAGAGAACAGTCTCTTCAATACATGGTGTTGAGAAAACGATATTCACATGCAAAAAAATAAAGTCAGGTCCTTATACTACTCACAAAAATTAACTCAAAATGAACTAAAGACATGAACATAAGAACTGATCCTTTAAAACTCCTAGAAGAAAACATAGATAAAAATCTCCTTGATATTGATCTTGGTAAATATTATTTGGCTGTGACATCAAAAGCACAAGCAACAAAATAAAAAAAAAGAAGTGAGTCTACATCAATCTAAAATAGTTTCTCTACAACAAAAGAAAATATCAACAAAATGAAAGAGAAACTTATAGAAATGGAGAAAATATCTGCAGACCATATTTCTGACAAGGGGTTAATATCCAAATTATATAAGGAACTCCTGGGCAAAGAACCCAAATAGACATTTTTTCCAAAGAAGGTATTCAAATGGCCAACAGATACATGCAATTGTGCTTACTCTCACTAATCAATAGAGAAATGAAAATATAAAACACAGTGAGATATCACCTCACACCTCTAAGAATGGCTATTATCAAGATGGTAAGTGATAAAAGTTGGGGAGGAAGTAGAGAAAATAAAACTCTTTACACTGTTGAGGGAAATGTAACTTGGTATAGTCATTATGAAAATAGTGTGAAGGTTCTTATAAAAACTACCTTATGACCCAACAATCCCAGTTTGGGGTATATTTCTAAAGGAAATGAAATCAGTATCTAAAAAGATATCTGTGCCTCCATCTATGTTCATTGCAGTATTATTTACAATAGCAAAGACATATAAAGTATCAACATTTCCATCAATGAATAAAGAAAATGTTATACATATATATTTTCAACCATAAATTAGAAACACCTGCCAGTTGCAATGTAATAGATGGAACTTGAAGGCATTATTCTAAATGAAATAAGTCAAGCCCTAACTATTTTGGCTCAGTGGATAGAGCATTGGCCTGTGGACTCAAGGGTCCCGGGTTCGATTCTGGTCAAGGGCATGTACCTTGTTTGCGGGCACATCCCCAGTGGGGAGTATGCAGGAGGCAGCTGATCGATGTTTCTCTGTCATCAATGTTTTTAACTCTCTATCCCTCTCCTTTTCTCTCTGTAAAAAATCAATAAAATATATTTTTTAAAAAAGAAATAAGTCAAACAGAGAATGACAAATACTGCATGATCTCACTTATGTATGGAACCTATAAAAGCCAAACTATAGAAATAGATGGGAGAATGGTGGTTGCCAGGGGCAGGAGGGAGAGAAAATGAAGGAAATATTTATCAGATGAATAATTTCTATATGATATACAGCCTGTTGACTATAGTTAACAATATGGTATACTAGAAAGTTGCTAAGAGAGTAGATCTTAAATGTTCTCACCACACACACACACACACACACACACACACACACACACACGGTAACTATGTGAGGTGATGGAAATGTTAGCAAACTTTATTGTAGTAATTATTTTACAATATATACATATGCCAAATCATCGTGTCATATACCTTAAACTTACACAACTTTATATTTCATTTATATATCAATTAATCTGGGGAAAATATCACTCTGGGAAAAATAATAACAAAAACTTATCAAGGATACAATTGGTAGACATAACTGTATGACCTAAGAATTTTGAGATGTAAAAATATGATAAAAAGTAAGAAAAGGCTAATAAAAATGGGTAAAATCATTTCAATATTCAATGATGAAAAAAACCTCCCTCAATGCTTTAAAAGATCTTATAAATCAATAAGAAACACACACACACAAGCACTAGAAACTGAAAACCAAGCAAAATAGCACAGATAGAAAACACACATATATGCCCCCCTACACACACACAGAAATACTCCTGGACCAGGCACAAAGAAAAAAATAGGTTACCCTCCTTAGTATTACAAAAAAATGAAAAATACAGTTAGCTGTTACTTTAACCTGTCAACTGAAAAATATGGAAAAATAATTAAATACTCAGTGTTTGGCAAGCATACAAAAAAATAGACACTATCATATGTGCTGTTTGCAAAATGGTACATTTTTGGAGACTAACTTAAAATTATAAATAAAATATTTTAAAATGTAAATATTATTTAATATAAAAGTTCAACTCCATATGTTATAATGTGTACAAAGTTATATATTAATCAGTAAAGACTGATTACATTTCTGTATAATCAAAAGCAACTCATCAATCAACTAGTAAGGAAATGAATTAGTGAATTATGGTACATCCATTTAATGGAATACTATTGGCCCCTTAAAAAGTATTGGTAAAGAGTTGCTTATTGATTATATATGAAATAAAAAGTGGAATAGAAACAATGTGGTTGAATTTGTTACCATAGTTAGTTAGATAAAGGAAGGAAGCAAAGAAAGTCAGACATTGTGAGTCAAAATGGTGCAGGGGGAGGTGCTTGACCATAGAGGCCTGTCAGTCTAACCTGGGAAAGGAAGGGATCATGGGTGAGGGGTAGACCCATCAGAAGCCTGCAAAAGGTTGGGAAGTTGATTGGCTGTTTTGGAAAAGCACCTGATTATAATCCCAGGTGAACAAAGAAGCTCTCTCTCACTCCTGAGCCACAATTGCCTTGCAGGTTCCTGTAACAGGTGACTATGCGGTCTAGTGGCCACCTAGGGTCCACAGCAGACTGTGTGGCTCTAAGGTTTAATATGCAGCAGAGACTCTGGACAATGGCCTTTGCTTGGACCTTGCTGAAGACACGGTTGGCTTTTTCCATGGTGGGATGGAGGGAGATAGGACATTGGGAACTCAGGAAGAGAACTCCTTTGATTTTGCATCACAAATAAACCTTTGCACAGCACAACCTTCAGTGTGTGGGTCGCTGAAATGCTTTTCTCACAATCCTGTGGAAGAGCCTGATTACAACCAACAACATTATAAACCTATTTGCATTAAAAATACATATGCATAAATGCACAATGCTTTCATCATGGTAGAAGGATTTTGCTTGATGTTGTTTATCTTATCTATATATATGACATTTTTATGATAAAAATAAATTTATTCTTTTGTGGTTAAAAGAAAAGGATTTTTGTAGAAATAATAAAGTTAAGAAATTCTTAAGGGAATCAGTATATGGTCTTTACCCATAATATTATTTTAGTTTATTAGTGTTATCCAAAAAAACCAAAGACAAATCCCTTCAGGTGTTATTAAAGACAAACAGACAACCAAGATAGACATTTAGAACTGATAAATTGTTATCTGACCCTCCACAGCAGACTTCTCTTTCATCATGTAACACATTATTGAGCACTACACTTATATTCATGTACTTGCTGCTTCCATGTCTGATTAAGCTTTCTATCTCAAGATCAGATGTTCAGGAAATACTGGTACATTCCTAACAGACAAATGGTATGCCTAGATGCAAGGCTACCATTGCATCTAGGCCATAAAGATTTTTTATTTAAGTAATTGATGTATCTTCATAAATCACTGTATCAGAAGATCATGTTGATATTGCAAAATATTTCATTTGTGACCTAGTATGTTAAAATTTTCAAGTCCTTGTCGTAATGTAGGACTTAAAATCTAATTTATCTTTACTTAATTAAAGAAATCCGAGAGGCGCCGAAGATGGCGGCATAGGTAAACACCGGAGGCTGCCGCCGTGGACAACCACTTCAAAAATACAACTAAAAGTCGGAGCGGACATCAACCAGAACCACGGGAAGGCTGGCTGAGGAGAGTCTCTTCAACTAGAAGCAAAAACAACAGCATTCCGACGCTCAGCGGAGCCGCAGGTGTGGAAAATTTAAAGGTACGGCGGTGCGGTGGTGAGGGTGCGCGCGCAAAGGGGGCTGGGCGGCTGAGGGCGCGATTGTCGTTTTCAATCAGGGAGCGAGTCTCAGACTCTGGGCTACAGATCCGGGGCGAGTCTCTAGGGACCCAGACTCAAACGGGGAGGAAGCGGGACTGTCTGGCTACGGCCCCTCCGAGGTTTGCAGCGATTGCTGGGACAGAGAGGGCAGACCCCTGGGGACGGACTGAGAGCGGCCATAGCTGCTCCTGCCCCGCCTGTGAGCCGGCCCCGCCCAAACCCTGCGCACAGGCAATTTTCCGAATCGCCTCAGGGCAAGGGGCTAGGCCTAGCGCCTCCCCCAGAGGGACTGAAGTTTTTCCCACAGCTAATTTCCACAGCCAGTCGGCCTGGTGGTCAAATCCCTCTAGTGTTAACTACAACAATTAAGGCTTGGCTAGAACAAGACTGCGCACAGAGACCACAAGGGGGTGCACCAAGAAAGCATAAAAGATACGGAGACAAAAAAACATGACAGAAATGGAGGATATGGAGCTAAGAATCGCAATTTTGAGGGCTTGCCATAAATTTGTGCAGAGCCTCACAAAAACTAATGAGACCCTCGATGCTACGATAAAGAAATTAGAAAGTAAGCATACACGGACTGAAATAAAGAATATTATACCCAATAGCAGACCAGAGGAGCACAAGAATCAAACCAAAGATTCGACAAAAAACACCCAATTGGAAAAGCAAAATGAAAAAAGAATCCGAAAGTGTGAAGATAGTGTAAGGAGCCTCTGGGACAGCTTTAAGCGGACTAATATCAGAGTCATTGGAGTACCAGAAGATGAGAGACAGCAAGATATTGAAAACCTATTTCAAGAAATAATGGCAGAAAACTTCCCCCACCTGGAGAAAGAAATGGACTTACAGGTCCAAGAAGCGAAGAGAACCCCAAACAAAAGGAATCCAAAGAGGACCACACCAAGACACATCATCATTAAAATGCCAAGAGCAAAAGACAAAGAGAAAATCTTAAAAGCAGCAAGAGAAAGAGGCTCAATTACCTACAAGGGAATACCCATACGACTGTCAGCTGATTTCTCAACAGAAACTTTGCAGGCCAGAAGGGAATGGCAAGAAATATTCAAAGTGCTTAATACCAAGAACCTACAACCAAGATTACTTTATCCAGCAAAGCTATCATTCAGAATTGAAGGTCAGATAAAGAGCTTCACAGATAAGGAAAAACTAAAGGAGTTCATCACCGCCAAACCAGTATTATATGAAATGCTGAAAGGTATCCTTTAAGAAGAGGAAGAAGAAGAAAAAGGTAAAGATACAAATTATGAACAACAAATATGCATCTATCAACAAATGAATCTAAGAATCAAGTGAATAAATAACCTGATGTACAGAATGAACTGGTGACTATAATGAATCAGGGACATAGAAAGGGAATGGACTGACTATTCTTGGGGGAAAAGGGGTGTGGGAGATGCGGGAAGTGCCGGGACAAAAATCATGCACCTATGGATGAACTCAGTGGGTGGGGAGTGAGGGTGGAGGGTGGGGTGGGAGCTGGAAGGAGGGGAGTTATGGGGGGAAAAAAGAGGAACAAATGTAATAATCTGAACAATAAAGATTAAAAAAAAAAAAAAAGAAATCCGTTTTTTTCCTCTAGATTTTTGTATAACAATTCTGTGCATACAAATATATTACTTCATTTTAATGTGGTTACAGAACAAGCATATTTAAAAACTTGCCGAAACCGGTTTGGCTCAGTGGATAGAGCGTCGGCCTGCAGACTGAAAGGTCCCAGGTTCGATTCCGGTCAAGGGCATGTACCTGGGTTGCGGGCACATCCCCAGTGGGAGATGTGCAGGAGGCAGCTGATCGATGTTTCTCTCTCATTGATGTTTCTAACTCTCTATCTCTCTCCCTTCCTCTCTGTAAAAAATCAATAAAATATATTTAAAAAATAAAAAAATAAAAACTTATATAATGAAAACAAATGTTTATTTCTTAATGCAACTGTAACCATGTATTATTTTGTTACTAAGTTGATTTTTGGTAACATAACATAAAATCATACACAATATTATATTCTTAAAACCTGATCCTGAATAGCAAATATTCCATCTAAGCACATTATTTTAGGTATGGTTTACTAGTGTTATTTTCAGCAATGGTTTCTCTTAACTTTTATGTTTTCAAGCCACTATAGTTAATTTTTAAAATTATTTAGAGAGCATCTAAAGGACTTGTATGCATGCATATTAGCTTAACCAATGGACACAGACACTGGGGCGGTGGGGGCTTGCCCAGGGTGGAAATGGCTGGGGAGTGTGGGGTGGGGGGCAGGTGATCAAGCGGGGAAAAAGGAGACATATGTAAAACTTTAGACAATAAATTAAAAAAATAAAAATAAAAAATAATATAAAAAATAAAATTACTTATCAAGCTAAAATACACTGAAACAAAATAAAAATTAAAGAGGTTTAATTCACTAAATCAAAACAAATTATGAGTATATATGCAATATAAAGAATAGGTACTTAACTCAAGGACAGAGGCACAATTATGCATTATATGCAGTCCTGAGGAAACACTGCCAAAATGCCCCTTCCCACAGGTATTAAACCAGTTAAGAGAAAAGTATAATGGTTAATTTAGATTTGGGCTGTTTGCAGTTTTATTTTTATTTCAATAAATTGTTTCAAAAGGCTGATATTTAACCATTATTCAAGATTTATAAAACTGAATCTTTTACAAATTATGCTGGAAGAGTGATAAGGCATCTAAACTGGCCTATAAAATATTAACTTATCTTCTTACCTGAGAAGGCTCTCAGAAAGCAAAAATTCTGGTATTTAATGCCTAAGAGACTAAAGCATTGAAAATTGTTATTTTTGCAGAGCAGGACACGTTAAAATATTTTCAGTTTTACTGAAATTTTCTGCCACATTTATATACAGCACTTAGATTCATTATTAGATGCCCAGTTATAGCAAAGAGACAATTTGCATTATCTATGTGACTTCTAGTTCATGATGTCAAGCCTAAACATGTGCATAATATATACAGGAATGTAGGTGCATTTGCCACAGTGAGGACTTAACTCATTTATACCTGAAAGATAATGATCAATGTTATACATAAATAGAAAAGTCTAAGAAAAAATACTTCTACTTTACAAATAAACAAAATACTAAAGGAAATTGTGTCAAATGGTTTAAAACAATTTATAATAAATCCCTAAATTCCAAGATATTTTAAAAATATCTGTTTTTTCCAGATAAAAATGAGATTGGTACATTTTGTTTTGATCCAATGGAAAGACAGGGGTCATTTTGATTAGAATTAGAGAAGAAAAGACATAGGCAAAAGGTTTGAGAAAAAATGTTGGGAATTATACAAAGAATGAGGCAATCTAGAGGGTGTCTTGAAATTATGTGTCTTTTAGAATTACTCAGAGTAAAGAGTTTTCTCCCAAACTATTTCTCAATTATAATCGTTATTTTAGAGCACACAAATTATATTTTATTTTTAAATGCAATTACCTTAGAAGAATGTTTTTATTTCATTGTTTGTCCTGAAACATTCTGTAAATTTTTTTTAAAATATATTTTTATTGATTTCAGAGAGACAGGGAGAGGGAGAGAGAGATAGAAACATCAATGATGACAGAGAATCATCGATGACCTGC
>NW_005875204.1:0-12869 GCF_000147115.1 Myotis lucifugus
GGCCCCCCGCCAAGACATTCCGTTCTTGTGGTTAGATTCCATGCGGATCACGTTCGGATGGAAATTCATGTTTCCAACGCCTACAGGACTTTGGGGCGAGTGCTTTTGTGCTTTTTCCTGGTGCAGGCCTTGGAGACACCACCCTAGAGCCCTGACAACCCCCTTTTTCCCTATGTGCCCCATACATTCCTCCTGGTCTGAGGAGGTGGGATCACCTCTGGCAATGCAGAGAGCAAGCAGCAGGATGGAGCTACAAAGCTGACATCCTGTTCCCTTACCTGCTGTAAAAGCATAATGCTTCTCTCTCTTTCCTAGGGCAAAGATGTTAGCATCCATCAATTCTTTACTAACTCACCATGCTATCCATCTTTAATTCACGAATTAATCAGTTCCCTCTAAACTTGGTAATATTTTATGTCTGATAGAAAAGGGTGACTTCTTTCTAATTCGTCTTGCTGTTCTGGATGGCTTATTTAAATCGTGACTTGATTGAGGGCAGTGGCTGTATCATGCATCTTCGTACCCCCGTGCCCTGCGCCTTGAACATGGCAGGTACAATCGATATTCAGTATGTGATTGGCTAGGGGGCGTTAAGTGTAATGCTTCTGAGCTGGAGACATAAAAAGATTTAGAGCACAAAAAAGAGACTGTCCAAATCTTTTCCTTGTGCTGAGTACAAGAGTAGAAGCAGGAGAAGCTCTAAGGAGCCAAAGAGAGATAATGGTGCTTTAGGACAGGGTAGTGGCCGTGGAAAGGAAGAGAAGTGCGATTGTTTGGTGTATGTTGTAGAGGAAGGGCCAACAGACCTTGCTGAAGGATTCTATATGGGACATAAAGAGAATAGTTCAGCCATAACTGGTTTGGCTCAGTGGATAGAGCGTCGGCCTGCGGACTGAAAGGTCCCAGGTTCGATTCCGGTCAAGGGCATGTACGTGCAGGAGGCGGCTGATTGATGTTTCTTTCTCATCGATGTTTCTAACTCTCTATCTCTCTCCCTTCCTCTCTGTAAAAATTCAATAAAATATATATTAAAAAAAAGAGAATAGTTCATGGAAATTCCTAGGTTTTGGTCTGGGCAACTGCGAGGAAGGTGATACTCTTTAATGAGATGGATAAAGCCAAGACAGAAACAGAGTTGTTTTGATGTGTGTGTTTGTGTATGTGTGTGTGTGTGTGTATGTGTGTGCACATGTATGTAGTGAAGTTGAAAATTAAAAGTTCTGCTTTGGACACATTCACTTCAAGCTACATGAGAAATCATACATCAGAGATGTCAGGTTGGCAACTAAGCACACCAGTTTGGAGCTCAGAGAGGAGCTGAGAGGGGGGATATTGAGTTGAGGATTCACCAGCACAAATGTGACTTTCAAAGGCCCAGAAGTGTTTGAGATCATCTGGCGAAAGAGGAGAGAGAGAGAGAGAGAGAGAGAGAAAGAGAGAGGAGGCCCTGCGCCCTGCCCTGGAGAAGTAACAATGCAGGTGACATTTATTATCTGTTATTTCCAAAGCATGTCTTCAAGTATCAGCAATCACTTTCAAAAAACCTGGAACTTCTATTTTATAGGATTCCCAGTCTCAGAGAGTTCAAAAGAATTACACATTCCATATAATTTAGCACTGCTTATTTTGCCAAAACAAAAAAAAAAATTTCCGTTAAGATATGCAGCTATTCCTTGCCATCGCTTTATGAGAAGCCTTCACTTCTTAAAAGACCTGTAATTTTCCTTTGCATTTCTGATGCGAAGAGTTTGTCGATAGATCTTAATCTGTTAATTACTGAAGCGTCCTGCTGGTTTCAACTTGCTAGAAAACATTTAAATTTGATACCATTAGGGGAAATGCTTTCTGTGTCTTTTCAGACTTCCCTGTTCGCGAGGCATTCATAAACACAGCAACTGAAGTTTCTTATCCAGGGAATAGCACAGGTTTTATTCAATAGGGTACTTTATTTTATTTTATTTCCAACCCACTATCAACATCCCCCCAAGCGCCGGCATGGTTTAGCTTACCCCACACTGACTTCTTGTTGACACATGAAAATGCAGTTTATAAAATATTGGCAGAATTCTACAATGCTTTTACACACACACTGGTTTGATGGAGCCCCTCGGGGGAAAACACACACATACAGCAAACAGAAAACAAGGCATGCACAAATGGCTACGTGCTCTGCTTCCCAGGCCTGTTTCCCCACCGCCATGTAGCAAGTCCATGTACAGAACATCTATATGAAAGAACATAAATGCACTGGGTCGATATCCCTGACAGCTAAGCCAGCTTTGGAATCTCACCATACCCTCACCGACACCACCACTGTGCAGGGGAGAAAAAGAACTGGATCGAACCCTCCGTTTTACTCCCAGCCACCACAGAAGATGCTTCAAGCTTAGCCATGTCTTCTCTTTACCAGGACGAAGGGCCTGGCTGGGGTTTTGCCAGTGCCATTCCCTCCCACTGTAAATCTCCTAATGCCACTGTAATGCTTTATTTTTCAGATTTCCTCCTGATCTTCTTCTCACTGTGATTTAGCAGAAAAATCCACACGCTGCCAAAGGATCCTATACAATTACAGGATTTACGGGGTGCTGAAACAGCCCTTGGGCAGGGCCATCAAAGGAAAGGAGCTATTCATTTATTCTGCAGTTTGTGGCTCTGCAAAAGGAAACAGTCAAAATGGCAACTGTTTATTACCAAATCTAAAGAATTTAAACAGTTCCCCAGGACAATCTGCTGAGTAGGAAGAAACACAGGACTACACACAAGCGGGAGGTGTGGTTTACGGATTTTCTCTCAGTGGATGGACTTCCTGAGACATTTGGCCCATTCAAGCCAGGGCACCCTTGTTCAGAGCTACTCCTTTATCTTGTCTCAAATTCTCTACTTGGGAGAAGATGTGAACGAAATGCAGATGTTTAGAACTATAAAAATCTCATTAGTGTGAGTACTTAGACTGGAAAGAAAGCCAGTGAAATCAACTAATTCTGTTTTTTGATTTGTTATGTTTACTGAGAGGTTTTAGAAGAATATAAAATATCATTAAACAAAACTTTTGATAAATGCTAATTTTTGGAGTCAAAGTTGTTTGTTTTGTTTTGTTTTTTTTTTACAGTAGAATGGAACATTGTACTCTCCTTAACCAAATCTAGAGTTTTCTAATTATGCAGATCAGAATCCATGCTGATTAGAAATTGTCCCTCATTAAAAATATTTTCCCACTGAAATATGAATGCTCTGAATAATGTTGTCCGATTTTCTAGGGTTGTCATTTTCTCATTCCCCCTGATTCATCACAATAATGAATAAACCCAAATATTGTAGCAATTACACCGAAGAGCATGCTCTCGTCGTGTGGAGATGGGCATGGTTCACTGCTCTTTCAGTGCATGAGCTGAATCTGCTGCTGAAGTTTTTGCTCACAATTATAACCCTACTAGTGGCCCGGTGCACAAAATTCGTGCACTGGGGGGGGGGGGTGTCCCCCAGCCTGGCCTGTACCCTCTTCACAGTGTGGGAGCCCCATGATCAATTGCCCCAAAGAGGTAGGCGAGAGCTGGGGGTCCCACCTCCGCGGCACACACAAGGCCGCGGGAACCCCGGCGGAAGCCACACGGAGGAGCTGCCAGGACCCACCACCACACCACACACACAGAGACACACACACAACACACACGACACACGCAGGGTCAAGCCCACCACCCACCCACCCTGGTGATGGACTGTGACATTGTGACGGCGTGAGGGCTTGACGGCATGAGGGCTTCACAGCGTGAGGGCATGAGGACCACCTAGGCCCGTGGTCGGCAAACCACGGCTCGCAAGCCACATGAGGCTCTTTGGCCCCTTGAGTGTGGGTCTTTCACAAAATACCGCCATACTCAAGGGGCCAAAGAGCCGCATGTGGCTCGCGAGCTGCGATTTGCTGAGCCGCAAGTTTGCCGACCACTGACCTAGGCTATTATTAGTATAGATAACTCACAAGGCCTTGGATATGTGCACTTTTTTTTTTTGATGGGGGGGTATATGGAAATTTAAAGGCAGCTGCACTTTCTGCAGGATTGGTAAGAACATGTCATGAGTCACTATTTACAATGGTCCCCAAGGTGGGTAGCATTATTCTAGCCTACTCTGCTGGTCTCTGTCCCACTGTACTTTTAAGTCAAAAGGGGTGTGTATGTGTGAGTGTGTGTGTGTTTGTGTGCACATATATGTAGTGAAGTTGAAAATCAAAAGTTCTACGGAGGAGTGGACAGTCACATACACCCAACTGTCCCTAGTAAAGGCCTGGGAAGAGAACATTTGGGAAGGGTCTAAGGCTGTACCATAAGCCCAAGAAAGATCTGAAGAACATTTATGGAGTGATGTATTGGAAGACGGAACAAGCAGAAACCCAGTCCTTACTGTATGTTTCTCAGGGAATTTTATTCAAACCTGTTCAAAAAGAGCAGTGCCTCGCTTTCTCATTAAAAATCTGGATGGAAGGTTATTTAAAATCTCCGCCTGTGGAAGCCTTCCAACGTGTCCAAGTAGAACGCTAGATTCTGACTTTGAATGTCCCATCCAAAGGAAATGGCGCGCCTGAGAGGCACTTGTGTATATATCCTACTGTGACCTATGCAGTTCCTCCCAGCCTTTGCGGCTCGTGGTGGAGGGTGGCTGGATCGCATCGCAGCAAGCCCAGGTGCTAGCTTGTGTTCATTCCCAGGATCATTAGCGTCTGCAAAAGCCTGCGAGACTGCAAGCAGAGGATTGCTTTTCATGTAATTTCTATTATTTAAAAAAAGGTCTTTCTTCATGCCAGTTTCTCAAGCCTAAAATTGAGAGACCTCTCCAAGGCTTTTAGGGGCGGTTAGAAAAGTAGCTGAGACATGTCCTTTTGTTTCCCATTGAAGTCAGTTCAGACAAAAAAAAATGACATTAATTCCAACTCAAAGTGTGCAGTACTAAAGTTAAGACGTCGAAAAGCTCCTTGAGCCCTGACCAGTTTGGCTCAGTGGATAGAGCGTCGGCCTGGGGACTGAAGGGTCCCAGGTTTGATTCCGGTCAAGGGCACGTACCTGGGTTGCGGGCACTTCCCCAGTAGGGGTGTGCAAGAGGCAGCTGATCGATGTTTCTCATCAATGTTTCTAACCTCTCTATCCTTCTCCCTTCCTCTCTGTAAAAAATCAATAAAATATATTTAAAAAACAAACAAACAAAAAGCTCCTTGAGCATGCAGGGGTAATAATGACTCTCATGTACTAAGCACTGCCATGTGTGTTGCCCCTCACCAGCACCCCAAGGATCAGGTGGTGTTTACTCCATTTCATAGACAAGAAAATGGAGGCGCAGAGAGGTCCAGTACATCAGCACGGGTTCCAGGGTCTGGGAGGACCAGCCTGCGTTGGAAGGAAGGGCCCGAGTTCTCCTGTTCTCAGCAGGCCTTACAGTCTCTAGACTCCTCCTCTGAAATATGCACCTAGAACCTTGGGGAAGGTCTTCCATCAGACCCTAACCCAAAATGAAATGGAAAGCCGAATAATAACAAGCAGTGTATCTTGATAAATCTAGGTAGATAAAAATGGGATTTTCAGATTATAAGACTCTTTAGCTAGGTTTTGTTTGTTTAATTATCCATATAATTGTCTTAATTCATGACTCAGTTCTGCCTTTGTAGAATTTAGGCACTGTGAAAGCATTGTGTGCTTTCCCCGAGGGTATTGTGGTTAGCTGTGAATTCATAATTTAAGCAACTGATGATATTGGTTAGCAGCTCTCTGTGGTTTCATTATACTTCACACTGGGCATTTTTAGATGACTAATGTTGTCATCTAAAGGCTTTTTATCAATATACCGATATATTTGGATGCATATATTTAGACACTTTCTCATTCTCCCCCTCTCTTCTTTTGGTAATGGTTCTTGGAGCCTCCTGCTGAACATTAATATTTTCTGGATGGTTCCAGCTTCCTTGTGGGGCCCTTGGAGAATGCACAAGCCGGCCATGAGTTCAGCTGCTCTTTCTCCAAAGATGGTAAAGAGTTTCAGATGAAAGAAGTTCAGCTTGCACCTCTTTGCCAACGAAAACAAATCCAATATCTCTCTTATGGGTTTGCTTTGCCAAACTCTAAAAGGAAGACCGTATTAAAATGGTGGCTTTTACATTAAGTTTTCAAACACCACTAGAATGAAAATAATGATAAACTTTCCCCATTTCTTTGGATCTCATAACTGTTGCAGGTGGCATGTGAAGACATGTCAGAGGACTCTTCAGGGGCCTTCTCTGTTTCACAGGCACATGCCGGCACCAGTCCCTCTCCTTTATCCCCCTATCCCACCGTCCTGTACTCTGAGGAACTCTGTCATTTAAGAAACAGATTTTGCTTTTAGACTCCGAAGTCAAATGCTCTCCATAGAATTCCGACAAATGTTTTAAATTTACCCTGGACAAATTTTCATCTACTTTGGATTATCAATGATTCCATTTTTTTTATTGCAGTTCTGGCAAGCCAGTGAAATTATTATGAAAACATAAAAGTTAAAAGAAAAATTTATGTTTTAAAAATCTATATCCTCCAAGAGTTCCATCAAATGCTACATCCACTAAAGCCTTTATTGATTGCCCCAAGAGGAATTGAAGGCTCACATATTTGTTCCAATGATATGTTTTGTTCTTCTTTGTATTATTCGTTTCTTACATTTCTCTATTTTCTTTTTCCCAACAGTGATCTGTACAAAATAATTCAATGAATGTTTTTTTGAATAAATGTATGTTAAATACATTTTAGGGGCAAGAAACAGTGGGTACATGTGAGCACAGCTATGTACTAGTAGTTGATATGATGTGTAACATAAAATTACTTTCTGAAAAAGGCAATTAATTTTTAGAAGATTATAGAACTCTTAATAAATATTAATGTATGGTCAAAATTAGGTCAACATTTGTAATAAAGAAGAATTCCATCCACTTTTAAATGTCTGCAATGAAGGATCAGGAAACTCAAAAGTTCAAAACACAGACTTCCAAGGTTCTATGGATTTAAACTCTGCAATGAATGCAATTTGGAGATGGTGGAGGGAGGGGAGCTGAAGAGTAATCTATATAATTAAAGCTTTCTTTGTCTGGTAGCCAGGTTTAAATTCCATGATCCTGCACTGGAGAAGTGGTAGTGAAATGTGGGTTTGAAGGCAGTCTTCATAGATAAGCTCAGGATGCAAAGTTTTCAACAACAACAATAACAAAAAATATATCAAAGGAATTACCTGAGACAAAAGATTCATCCCAGAAAGTAAAAAATTGCCTATTGTTTTATAAATGCTGCCATGTCTTCACATTAATAATGATTAGTAAATTATAACTGTAGAAAGAAAACACCTGCTCACTGAATGCCATCTGTGGCTCAGGTGCTAGTGTAGGCCCTTTACATATTCATAATGAATGAGACACAAGTGTATATGAACCTGGCTGAGCACCTAACATTTTTCTAACAGCTTTACTTATATGCACTCCTGCCATCTTCCCCACAATCCTATACTTAATTTATTGTGATCCCCATTTCACATTAGAGGAGATGGAGGCATAGAGAAGTAAAGGGACGTCCCAGATCATAGGGCCATTCTCTCTCTCCCTCTCTCTCTCTCTCTCTCTCTCTCTCTCTCTCTCTCTCTCTCTCTCTCTTGCATGGGAGTATCCTTCCTTGTTTCTTCTAGCTTTTAGTGTTGCCTGCAATTCTTGTTATTCTTTGGCTTGTAGATGCAACACTCCAATCTCGCCTCCATTTTCAATGGCTGTCTTCTCCTCCTGTGTCTCTTTCCTTTTCTTATAAGAACATCAATCATATTGAATTAAGGGCTCACCCAGCCCAGTGTGATCTTATCTAAACTAAGTACAACTGCATGGACCCTATTTTCAAATAAGTTCACGTTCAGAGGTACCTGGGGGTTAGGACTGCAATACATCTTTTTGGGGACATCATTCAACCTAACACCTCCCCACATCCATGTTTGTTGTTGTTGTTGCTTAAACACTGCACTATGCTATGTCTTTTTCCACAACATAAAGTTTTCCTTTTCAGTCATTCTTTACTGAGCTTTGTTGTGCCTTTTGTATTATGAAAATGGTTTAGGTGAGTAAGCGTTTTAAAAAGATATTTGATCCTTACATGGAATACAAATTAAGAACATAATAACTCTATTATTACTTTGGTATGCTTATTAAAAATTAAAATCCCTTTTTCCCCAGTCCTTCTCTGGATATTTAACAATAGGCACCAGAGTAGGCTTTGTTGCTTTTTTAGTGCCAAAGGCAGTGGTTACCAACTAGCTGCTCTCTTCCTTAACCCGCTTGGTGGATATGGCGCACTCCAGTGAGAAAACAGTGGCTCACTGCAACAGCGACTCACCAGGGGACCCGGGAATGAGAAGAGTCTCTGCCAGGGGCAGCACATCTAGGAGAGATTCACTCCCCGAGGGATCTTGAGTTGCCACCCTCAGCAGAAACCCTGCCTGCCCCACACATCCCCTACCCTGAGCAGAACCGCCGCCTGATAAGCTTGGTGCAGCAGTGTACAAATCAAGTCTCATCTCATAGGAAAAAACATGGATGAAAATATCCACCTTTTTTTCTTAGAACCATTTTCACTTTTCTTATATTGAAGCACATGAATTATTTTTCCGGCTACAAAACTATTAGGTAATGGGTATTGGAATGAAAGCTTTTTTTCTTCTACAAAATTTAGAGTATCAGCTATGTATAAATGAAAAGCCACCTTGAAAGAGGGACGAAATAGCACTATTATGTGATGAACACATAAGAAATACTTTTAGTCTAGGGAAATGCTCCTTCTCTAGTATTTTAGTTAATTTTCACATTTATTAATGAAACGGCACTCTCCTTATTATCTTCATCCTTGGATGGCTTTCCTGTTTCTGCCCAATAGATCATCACAGCAGGCTCGTTACTGGGATCCCATCTCATCTTTATGTGTGTACTTTCTCCATGTACTGTCCCCCACCCCATGGTATAAGAAACTCTATTTGCCGAGACCGGTTTGGCTCAGTGGATAGAGTGTCGGCCTGCGGACTGGAAGGTCCTGGGTTCGATTCTGGTCAAGGGCATGTACCTGGGTTGTGGGCACATCCCCAGTGGGAGATGTGCAGGAGGCAGCTGATCGATGTTTCTCTCTCATCGATGTTTCTAACTCTCTGTCTCTCTCCCTTCCTCTCTGTAAAAAATCAATAAAATATATTATAAAAAAAACCCCAAAAAACTCTATTTGTGCCAGTTTCTCCCAGATTTTTTTCTTTAGCCTTCAGCTCCTCCCTAGTCATCAGACTGATATAAGAAACTCCCTTCTTGGTTATTTCTGCTTGTTTGTTTACTAGACAGTTTCAAACTTAGTCAAAGCAGGATTCTTGATTTTTTCCTTCTCTCACATATTTTATTTTTACAGTTTTCTCATCTCAAAAAATGACATCCTCCTCATCTGGACAGCAGCAATCGCCTCTTAGCTGGTCTCCTGCTTCCAATAAAAGTCCCTCTCCCATCTATTTTTCCCTCAACAGCTAGTGGGATCCCTGAAACACATAAATCAATGATGTTCTTCCCCTGAGTGAAACCCTCATTTACACTAAAATTCAGAGTTCTTATCTTTGCCTATAAAATCTTTCTGAATCTGGCCTCTGTCTACCTATATCTTCAATCACATTTCCTACCATGTTTCTCTTTTCCACTACTCTCCAGTCCACTTCTTTTTATTCATTGAACACTAAGGTTTTTTTCTGCCCATGAGCATGAATATTGGGTCTTCTAGATCTTTGTAGGAGTGGCTTTTTTTTTTTTTTTGGCCATTCAGTTTTCTGAGTTTAGTCTCAATTCACTGTAGATGCGGTTAATCCAGGCTTGGATTCTCTGGCAATATTCCTGTTCCCCCTTTTTATTGAATTTATTGGGGGTGGCACTGGTTAACAAAATTATATAGGTTTCAGGTGCACAATTCCACAACACATCATCTGTACACAGTATTGTATGTTTATCACCCCAATTCAAATTTCCATCCATTATCAATTATCCCCCCCATACCCTCGTGCACCTCTCCCCATACCCATACTTCTTAATACCTGGTAACTTGTTTATTTATTTAGTTGTGTATTTCCTCTTTCCTTCTTCTCCCCACCAGCAATAAGACCTTGTCTGAATTCTTACCATAGACAAACTGTCTACCACAGTACCTGGCATCAGAGAGGCACCTGATAACTTTTCAACCATGAGTTTATGAATAGTTACCAAGTACTCTGTACCAGGTACTCTGTTGAGAGCTAGAAATCAATGGTAGAAAACATCTAGTTCCTGCCATCTCAGAGGGCCAGAGTGAGAGAGACAAATAAACACTCAATTATTAAATAGTGTAAATGCTATCTTAGATACAAACACAGGGTGTACATAGCCTTTTCCAAAGTCAAAATGGATAGTCTAGAACAGTGATGGCAAACCTATGACATGCGTGTCAGAGGTGACACGTGAACTCATTTTTTTGGTTGATTTTTTTTTGTTAAATGGCATTTAAATATATAAAATAAATATCAAAAATATAAATCTTTGTTTTACTATGGTTGCAAATATCAAAAAATTTCTATATGTGACACAGCACCAGAGTTAAGTTAGGGTTTTTCAAAATGCTGACACGCCGAGCTCAAAAGTTTCGCCATCACTAGTCTAGAACCTGTCATCTTGTAAATGTGATTGGGAATATATTTCCCTAAATGCATTACTTTCCACTTTCCACACTGAAACTTCCTTGGACCACTTGTACCTCTTCCTAAGTGCCTTTCCTCCTTTCCTTTCTGGAGAATGTAATTCTCAACTTTGATTATAGATTGGAATCACCTAGAAAATTAAAAAGAAAATATGCCAGAGGTATATTCTGTAGAGTGTGAGAATTTATAATGTCATATGCTCTTTTGTTTTAAACTTTCTATTTCTCATAAATTATAAAATATTTTTTATTTCTATAGGACTAAACTTTTAAAATTCAATTGGTATTTTAATATTATGAAGTAAAATTAACATATTTTGAGGCACAATTTTGAGTCTCTGTGTTCCTGGTATTGTACATTGAGTCCATCAATGACTTTCCAATTCTGAACTCTATAGAAGTGTTTTCCTGTCCTTATTTATTTAATTTCATTTTAAAAATGAAAATTGTATATATTTAAGGTGTACAACATAATGATTTGCTATACATATGGGCTGTGAAATGATTGCTGTAGTCAAGCTAATTAACATATCTTCTCTTCACATAGTTACTATTTTTGTGTGTGATGAGAGAGCACCAGAAACCTACTCTTAGCAAATTTCCAGAATTCAATACAGTTTCTGTCCATTTTTAATGTCCAACAAAGGAGATTTCAGAGATGGTTGGCTTCAAAGACATTAAGGTGTTCTTTAATACTTCATCCTCAAAAAGAGTAATTATTCAAAAAGGGAAAGTAACACAACTTTCCCTTTTTTCAAAGTCACATCACACGTGGAAGGTCTGTATATTTATATATTAACAATTACAAAAAAATGTTACCAATAAAAAGACATTACTCGGTTTGTCCACATATTCTCATTAGATTTGCTTCTCCAATTACAGATGAGACTCAGGGGAAGAGCAATTAGGAGTGGATGGCCAGCATTTCTGAGACAGGCAGAGTTTCAGACTCTATAAATTTTAATTCTGTGTCTGAAGGCAAAGGGGTTTTTCTATTTTAAAAAAGAAAGCACCAGAAAGAATGGTTCAAACCTAGAGACATTAGAAAAGGATATTAAATATTCCAGGGAAAATGATCAATAATGAGGCAGTTAAATACAGTGAAAGAAACCCTGCCTCTGAAGCCTTAGGGAAGAAATTGAAACCACATCTGAAACCCACAGCAAGAAAAAGTTAGCCGAGAAAAGCACCTGGCCCCAACAATGCTATGACTGAGCTCATAAAAGCGGCGGGCAATTATGTAGCTAGTACCTTGTAAAATTTGTCAGTGCACATGGAAAAACAGAGAAATAGCCAGAAGCCTGGTACAAATCAAACGCTGAAGACTGCTAAATAAGGGAGAACCCAGAGCAAGGAAGGATCGCAGATCAGACCTGGGAAAGCTTCCTGATTTCCCATCAATCCAGCCAAATGCCTCAAATGCTTCCATAAACTATTTTAAGCACAAGATGTACAAGATAGTCCCAGGAGGAAAAAGGAGAAGCAGGGGGACATTTTCAGAAAGAAAGCCAAACTATCTAACTGCAGCGATGGAGGTGGAGTCTTCTTCACGTCTTGGTGATCTTGACATGACTGGGGTTCAAGTCCTCCCTCAAGAGAACAAGGTTACAATTGAGAAACGGATCTGAAACGACACCATTTAGCCCACTCCCTCTCTCGTAATGGAGTCAGCACAGAAGCTGTGGGTTAGGACGCATGTGGGAATTAAGACTGACTTCACACAGATTATATCTGTCATCTGGAAACCCAACCCTGTGTTACGAGAATCAACACAGGAGGGGGTGGCACAGAAAGTGACCCAAACAAACAGTGCCTGGCACAATGTATTGATTGATTGGATGAAATTAATCAATTTCCTCTTGTTGGGCACTTAACTCACTTCCAATTTACATCATTATAATTAATGCTGTCATAATTGTACCCTAAAGTCAGTTTCCCCACATTTAAGATCCTGTCTTACGAGATAAATTCCTAGGAGAATTCATAGACTGAAAAATGTTACATTTCTTGAAATATTTTACTAAAATTTCCTAAGTAGGTCTGTGTCCACTGATAACCCCTCAAAATGTCAAAAATGTTTCTTTCCCCTAAATTCTTGTAAACACTGCATGTAATTATTTGAAAAAAAATACATCTTTG
>NW_005875205.1:0-7602 GCF_000147115.1 Myotis lucifugus
GAAAATGCTGCATTTTATGATGAATAAAAGGGAACTTGAACACAGTTATTTTTAAAGCCACTCCACTGCACCAGGCAAGAACTCCAGCCTTGCCTTGAAAACAAGGACTTGCTTTAAGAAAAATTGTGAAACATATATAGGACCCCTTGAGCCCCTTAATCCTTCCATTCACACACCCTTACCTCCCTCAGGGGTCCCCCAGAAAGCCTAGGTGAAGCCCTCAGTGTCTTCTGGTTCCTCAGCTATCCTCTCCTTCAAACCTGTTCTCAGCATCTGAGAAATGCTGTCACACCAAATTATAGCTTAATAGCGACCCCTTTTGGAAGGTTTTGTTTTAACAGCATATTATACAATTTGGATTCTCCTGGCCTTTAAAGTGCAATGTATTTGTCAAAGGGCATAATCAAAGAAGCTCATAGAGCCCGCCAGCTGTGGTCGAGAGACTCGGGACAGGCTGCGCCCAGCTGGGCTTCTTAGTGTGGCCTCGCCATGTGGGACTCAGAGGGAAGGAGGGCCCATGGGGGGGGGCGCTGTCTGGAGTGAGGACCAAGGAGGAGCCACTCCATCTCCAAGGTCAGGGGTGTGTAGTGGGGACGGGAAAGGCAGACACCACTCGGAAGGCAAAGGACCAGCAGGGCCCTCAGGCGACAACAGGGGAACGGCTGCCTTGGCCCCGCGGGTCAGACGCCTTCCCCAGGGAGGACACCTCCCCACAGAGCCTGCGGGAACTCCCACCCTGACACCCGCGGTCTGGTCTCCCCAGTGATGTCCCACCTGGGACTGGAAGGGGGACATGGGGGATGTGACGTGAAAGGGACAGACCTGGAGGAGCCCGTTTTCTGTTTCTCAGACACAGGAGCGCGTGGGGAACAGCTTCCTGGAGGCCGGCGGCTGCCTCTGCCGGATGCGTGGGGTGCGGGGTGCGGTGAGCGGGCTGGGAACCTCGCTCTGGGCCCCGGAACCAGCGAGGAAAACTCACGCCAAGTCAGAGCCACGGAAAAAAATGAGCTAAAACAGTGGTCGGCAAACTCATTAGTCAGCAGAGCCAAATATCAACAGGACAACGACTGAAATTTCTTTTGAGAGCCAAATTTTTTAAACTTAAACTATATAGGTCAGTACATTGTTATTCACTTAATTAGGGTCCTCCTAAGGCTTAGGAAGAGCCACACTCAAGGGGCCAAAGAGCCGCATGTGGCTCGCGAGCCGCAGTTTGCCGACCACTGAAGATGTTTACACTGAAAATTAAGGTTCCACACGCCGAGTGTAGGCACTCCCTTTAAATGTATTTGGCGCATTTTTGTGACGCGGAAACGGGCAAAGTTAACGTAAAGTTTACTGGAACTGCTTTTCACTGTAAATGCATAAACATGCATGTTCTCCTGCAAAGCCTACAAAATCTAAAAAAATATTTTTTTTGGAGAATTATGGTCAAAAATAAAATAGGAATTTAGTCAAGTGGAATATTTCAGCAATAATACCTCATATTGCAGAATATTATAAACAATTGGGTTGGCAGTGACATGCGGCTCCCCCAAGAGCAAGCAGGATGGAGGGAAAGCAGTCCCGGGGCTCCCTGTCCGCGCCTTTGGAAATACCTGCGCCTTTCCGCTGAAAGGGGCTTGTAGAGTCTCTGAGTTTCAACGATGGTGGATTCCGCAGGCGCAAGTTTGAAAGATGAGTTAGAGGGAGGCAGGAACGTGTGAATGAAATGGAAATAGAACTCGAATGTTATGCCTGATGAATGAGAGAACACAGGGTGATTTGTTACTTATCAAGATTCTGATCTTTCCCTAAAAATAGGATTTCCCATGTTGTTCCTGCCTGGATTTTCCTGTCTTCAAATGCTGATGTGTTTTCTCTCACCAATAAAAACAGACAGGAAGGACCCCCACCCTGCCCTTCCTGGGAGCGTGGGCGAGCCCCGAGGGGCAGGCACGCCCGCCTTGCCTCACCCTAATGTCTCCCTCAGGGTTTCTGCACCTTCCACACTCATTGCCCCGCGCGGTCAGGCCAACGCGATCTGAGGGGAGGAACCACAGGCCCGGCCCGCGAAGGGTCCTCATTGCTCACAGGGCTCCCAGGTTGCACAAAGCCGTAGGCATGAAGGTTTCACCGGCCCAGAACATCAGACAGGACACATGTCTGTGCTGATCAGCATTTCCTGCACATACATGTTCTTAAAGGATCACAGTACGAGGCACAGAGCATTCGGCTGGTGCAGGGACCACATGGGTGTGTAGCTCCGGTTTGCTGGCCTGGGCCCTGACACGCTGCCCAGTCCCTTCCGATGGGGCTGTCCTACCGCTGATGGGTTACTCTGTATCTTTTTTTCTCGCACTTTTTATTTATATTTATTTATTTTTTAATATATGTTTTTATTGATTTCAGAGAGGGAGGGAGAGGGAGAGAGAGATAGAAACATCAATGATGACAGAGTCATTAATTGGCTGCCTCCTGCATGCCCCACACTGGGGATGGAGCCTGCAACCCAGGCCTGGCCCTGACCTGAATCAGACCCAGAACCCATCAGTCCACAGAGCGATGCTCTATCCACTGAGCCAAACCCGCTCTTTAGAAATAGCATTTTTTAAAATAGAAAACTAGGTGGGGGCCCTAAAATATGTTCAGTAATTTGATGGTCCATGTGAGGACCTCTCCTGATAGTTGGAAAGTACACACATAAGAAATTCACACAATCACACTTTCCTACTCACAGTGCACCCCAGCGACACACACACACACACACACCATTCCTTGGCCTTGTCTTTATTTCCTACCGATAAGGTTGCAAACTCCTCTCATCAAATTCTGTCTCGTGCCTTTAACATCTGCATGCTATTTCATGACGCTGTCTCGGGGCAAACACTTCCTAAATCCACTTGCTTCTTGATGGGCATCACTTTGCTTTCATCTTTTTAGAATCACCAGCCGCGCTCTACTCACACCCTTGCTCCCGTCTTGCGGTTTTAAAAAGTGTATCCATAATTTAAATCCCTAAGCCTGGAATCGCTCACCCAAGTTTAATGTGCATTTAAATGCAGAGATCTAATGGCCGCTGTCCTCCACAGCGTTTGGCCAGGTTAGCTTCCTGCCTGAAGTACAGGGCGTGGCGCTGGCCCCACACTCACGGCGTCCCTCGGCCCCGGGGGCAGGGTGAGCACTCACTAGTGTCCGGAGACATGGTCTGCCAGAGGTTGGCACCGCTCCGTGTGTCTACCGGGCATCGGTCCGCCTGTCCGCCTGTCTGCCTATTCGCCTGTCCGCCTGTCCACCTGTCCACCTGTCTGCCTGTCCGCCTGTCCGCCTGTCTGCCTGTCCACCTGTCCGCCTGTCCTCCTGTCCGCCTGTTCGCCTGCCCGCCTGTCTGCCTGTCCACCTGTCCGCCTGTCCGTCTGTTCACCTGCCCGCCTGTCTGCCTGTCTGCCTCTCCGCCCTGAGAACTTCCAGTCACACAAATTGCTCAGTTTTCTGTTCAGCCGTTTCTTTTCTTCACAGATTTGCATACATTTGTTGTCACTGAAGGGAATTAATGGTAATACCTATCATGCAATTCATGTCATTTATGAACTTTTCCCCAGGCGCTGTGTTAGCAACGGTATCGTCTAAAAGACGTTGAATATTTTTAATGTTAAAGTCCTTAGAATAATTAGAATACGTCATGATTGATAACAGGTACTAAATGTTCTTTAGACTTTATTACTATTAATAGAACTTTAATCCAAAGAACGTGTGTGTGTGTGTGTGTATACACATATGTTTCTACTCTCTTTGATATCTTATATGTTTTAATTATATTGATTTTTGATCCACTTGAATTAATACGTCAGGGTTATTTCTGTGAGCAAACAATCACAATTTTTTTCATAAATTCTCTTACCCTCACTGCTGCAAATCTTAGAGTAATCCCAACCCCCATATAAGCCTGGGATTGTTTCAGAATGATGACACCATGGATACATATGAAATAACGAACCGTGAGAGGCAAAGAAGTGTCCCTGCTCAGCCCATGCATCAGTCTTCTCCGAGTCGACCAGGACTCATTAAAATTCATGTTAAATGCTGCCAAGGGCATTTTTTACATCTGTTCAAGCAATCATATGGTGACACCTCTCTGTCTAATTACTATGCATAATGTAATTATATTCACACATCTGGACAGAAGTATTAGCTGCTTTGCAACTAAATTAAATTTAATTATTTAAATTATGTCATTATATAGTGTTTTCTAGTTATCTATATACCAAATCACCCTTGTATTCTTTTTTCTTTTTTTTACATAATGATTCAATATTTGTATATATTGCGAAATGATCATCACTACAAGTCTAGTTATTTTCCTTGTGATGAGAACTGTTCAGATCTATTCTCTTAGCAAGTTTCCAAGAGGCAGCACAGCCTTGGTAACCATGGTCCCTGCTGCACACCCACCCCCAGGACTTAGCTATGTTCTTACCTCTGGAGGTTTGTACCTTTGGATTCCCTTCATGCATCCTGCCTTGTATTCCTGACTTGAACAAACACTACTTGGTCATCAATGTGTGGTTTTGTTTATATGCTCCTATACTGCATTGATTGATTGTCTTAACAGGTGTGTGTGTGTGTGTGTGTGTGTGTGTGTGTGTAAAATTTTCCTCCTTGACCTATTTTGTCAGGATTTAGTTGGCAACTAAATATTATTTGTAGGGTTTTCTAACCAAGTATAATGCCTACAATGAGTGCATGCTGTCACGGGGTATCATGTGGATGTATGCAGCTTCAACCTTCCACATCCTAATCTGGTTTCTGGTCCACTTGATGTGTTATTAATGAGGAGTGATACATACAACTCTGCTCCTGTTATTCTGTGTTTCTTCGTTTTGCGTGATCAAATTGTAGCCTGATTTGGGCGTCCACGTTGGCGACAGCTGTGCTCCATGGTATGTGAGGTGTGCAGGGCCAGCGCTGTTGGGCTCCCCACACTTCTTGGCTCTGGGATCTGGGCTGACCTGTGAGGAGGTGTCCCTGGGCTCCTGTGCCTCTGCTACTCATTTGATTTTGGTAAATGATCAGAGAGAGAGAAGAGCCTGGGTTCGAGTTATTAATTCACTCGGGCTCTTCACTAAGCATTTGCTCACTGAGAAACTCTATGCCCGAGGCCCTTATTGAAATAAACAAGTGGCAATTGTCTAACATGGAAGCTCCCTAAGATGGCAAACAAAACACTTGCAATAAATTAAAGGGAAATTGTGGAAATTGGGTATCAGTGGGGCTTTAAAAAGTTCTGGGAGCCCAGAAAGTCATGTGAGTGGGGGCTACAGGCATTTCTGAGAGAAGCCTGGGGTGGACCTACACTTTCTGCCTGGCTGACCCTGAGTCTGTGGAGGAGCTGAAAGTCAAGGCTGACGCAGACCTGCACATGCCCACAGACCTGAGGGAACACACACACACAAAGCACCGCGGCAAAGAGCACAGGCTGCTGGGGACATTGGGGTCCCATCAACTAACGCCCACCAAGGTCACCAGGCAGAGGTGAGAGACGTCACATGACAAGACACAGACTGACCAAAGGAGATCAGCAAAGCCATTAACCAAACAAAGAGCAGCAGCGATGACAACACTCATGTCCAGTGTTGCCACATCAGACTGTCCACATGCCCCCTTTCCAGCAAAAACTATCAGCCACACACAGGAGCAAGAAAGTAGCTCATTCACAGAAAAAAAGAGAAGAGAAAGTCAACGGAAACTGTTCTTGACCAAGCTCAGCTGCTGAATTTGTTAAAGACATTAAATCAGCTTATTTAAATACGTTCAGTAACCTAAAGGACACAACTTACAAAGGGCCAAGGTGGGAAAAGCATAAGGAGACAGAAATAAAGACATAAAGCTCTGAAAACACTGGCGTGGGAAGCACAATAACTAAGATTCAGTGTTCACCACAGCGACTCACTGGCACATTTAAGTGGAAGAAGAGCAAGTCACTCAACCCCATTACAGGCAAAGTGAATACTGTATTTTTCCATGTATAAGACACCCCTATGTATAAGATGCTGCCACTTTTCCAACCCAACATTAAGAAATCAATATTTTAAACATTTTGCTGGTTCTCCTCTGAAGGCTTCTTCTTTTTTGGCATCTTCAGGAGCTGTTCTTCCTGTTTTCTCCACTGTCTGCTGATACCCTCAGTGGGAGGAGGTTCAGATTGTCTCTCTGCAGCTCTGTTTCCATGCTCTTTTGCACAGCGGATGGCATTCAGTTTGAATTTTACCGAGTAAGACCATCACTTACCGGTATTTATCTTTTTATTGTTTGAACTTTATGGGCTCAGAACGCTCTGGTCCCTGTTGCATCTGCGCACTCTCCACCTCCACCTCCAATCACGGCATCAGCTGACGTCAGTAACAATCAGGCTCGTGATTGGAGGAAGCCTGTTTGACAAGGTGTGGGCAGCTACGCACCCTCGGGGCTCCCTCCTCAGCTGACTTCTCTGTGTAAGATGCCCCTCGATTTTCAGTCTAAAGATTTTAGAAAAAAATAGTGTCTTATACACGGAAAGATACGGTTTACAGCCTGCATAACAGAAGTCACCAAGTCAGGAAGAAGGGGGCCATGAAGGACGTCATCAGCGTTAGCATGCAAAGTCCCAGGAAGGAGGCAAGAGTACCAGGCAGAAGGAATATGGGAAAATGTCATGGCTCAGAGCTTCCCAATAGTAAGAAAAACCTGAATCTACACCCAAGAAACTTCACAAGCTTAGAGCGAGAGCAACTCAAAGAGATGCCCACCCATCAGATGGCAGCGGACGATGGAGAAAATAAACGGATGAGCATCCTAAGAACATCACTGAAATGGAGCCTGAGGCCTCAGGGAGGCGGGGCAGGTGCACGCCTGGTGCCTGGTTCTCAGAGGTGCGCTCGGAGCTAAGGCTGCTACTCTCAGCTCAGGGCTGAGCCATAATCATCCTGGAGCCACCGCCACGGCCCGTGGACACACAGGGCCATGGCCTCATCCTGTAGCTTTCACTCCCTGCACTTGGTCATGAAGGAACCCATCCCATTCAACCAGCCAGCAGTCCTTCCTTTGAATGAAAAGATGACATTTTGTTGGTTTGCCTTTATCCACGTGGCCTCTCTTCTCCCTCCAGAGCACAATGGCGCTGTGACCCTGAATCTGCATCGCTCAGCTGCAACGCTTTTGCTCACAGAAAGGCCTTTGTTCTTGATGATCGCTGGCCCTCTTCTTGGGTGAAGGTAGCTACATCGTCCGGGGCCAAAGATTAAGAGACAGAAATGAAGGCAGCACAAGAAAACAACCCGTCACATAAAAGGGTCCTCGGTGGGAATAACAATGGATTTCCTCCGAACCCGTGGCAGTAGGAAGGCCGTGGATGACATGTTCAAAGTGCTGAGAGAGAAGGTCTGCGTACCAGAAACTCCACAGTCAGCAGAACCGTTCTCTGAGGATAAAAGAGAAATTAAGACATTCCCAGATAAACAAACACAGGGGAGATGTGTCTCTTGCAGTCCGGGCTCCTTCAGGGCAAGATGAAAGTACCGTTGCCAGCAATTCTCATTCGCACAGAGAACTGGAGAGCCCGGTAAAGGGGTACAGGTGAGCGTGATA
>NW_005875205.1:7702-12962 GCF_000147115.1 Myotis lucifugus
ACTGTTTTCTTCTATCTTATTTAAAACACAACTGCACAAAGCAAGAATTATAAACTAGTGCTGTTGGATGTAAAAGGTATGAATGTGTAATTTGACTAACAATCACAGCACTGGAGAGGAGAGGAGGGAGCTATATCGGGCAATACTCTCTGTATATTTTTAAATAAAGTTGGTATTAATCTGAGCAAGATTATTTTAAAATGCAATTGCAATCCTCTGAGTGAGGACAAAAATTAATAAAAATATGTAGTAAAATAAAACAACTAGGAAATTAAAAAGCTACATAAGAATATGTCTATGTATAAAATATAAGGTAGTGATGGACTGCCGGGGTTCTTGTTCCAGTATCTAGAAGGGTTCAGCAATCTGGAGAAGGGCTGTGTGTAACTTACTAAAGAGTCCAGAGACGAAGCATAATTTTGAAAGGCATTTGGGGGTCAGAGGAGCCTAGCTAAAGAAACTAAGATCTCCTCGTCTCAGGACCCCTTGCTTTTTATTAACACAACCTGTCCTGAGGCGAGGCAGAGGTAGACACTTCAAAGGGTCAGGTTTCTATACAGAGTCCATTGTCAGATTATCAGGTTTTGGAGAAACTGCCTTCTGCTGTTCAGGTGTTTGGCCAGTAGGAGGCAATAACATGTAGATTAAGATGCCCTGAGCTGTCTGGCAGCCAACAATCATCCCTTTTCAGGTTTGGGGAAATGCCCTCCAGATTCAGCCCTGCTGTCATGCTGGAATTGGCTCCCGGCAATGGACGAATGGATGAATAGAATAACAAGAATACACAGGAGATATATATATATCAAGTAACAAAAGATGTAAACCCACTTGACTTGTAATTGCATTAAACACAATGAATTAAAGGTACCAATGAAAAAGAGATCAATGAGATGGATAAAAACCACGACCCAACTGTATGATGTTCACAACAGATCAGTTTTAGAGTCTAGGGCACAAATAGGTTAAGCAGAGGTGAAGTATAGGAAATAGACGTGCCAGGCAACAGTCACGAAGGTGGTTACTAATATCATGAAAACAGGCTGCAAAATAACACCAGCAAGTAAAGGAAGGGCATCTCATAACAGTTCCATTCCACCAGGAAGCTGTGACAACCACAGACACATACACAACTACCAACCCAGACCAAAACACAGAGCAAAACAGACTCAAATAGAGAAACATTTCAGCAATAATACTCGGAGACCTCCCTGTCACAGTTCCAGTCATAGACAGAAATCCCGGTAGAACATCTTGTAGAAACAGAAGACTCGAACAACACTCCACAGGACTGGAAGTACCTGGCAGGGGTAGGCCACGCCGTGATCCTGAAAGGTTCTCCAGCACAGACCAGACCTTAGGGAAACAGCCTTCCTGATTTTAAAAAGATTGACTCCTAAAGTGCATTTTCTCTGATCTCCATGGAATGAAAATAGAAATGAACAACAATAGGACATTTGAAACTATTTAAAAACTATGAGACACACTGCATATTTAGTAGTCGAATAAAGATTAAAAATGAGATAAGAAATAATTAGAAAGTAATTGAAGATGAATTTTCAAAATACCAAAGTGTATTTTAACCACATTAAAACCTAGGCTCAGGCTTTAACCATGCCGAGAGGGGCATTTTAGCTTAAAACACCTGTATGACAAAGAATGTAAAATCAGCCCTGGCCAGTGTTGCTCAGTGGGTTGGCATGCCATCCTGTGCACAGAACGATTTTGTGTTCGAGTCCCTGTCAGGGCACGGACCTAGATTGCGGGTTTG
This sequence comes from Myotis lucifugus, assembly GCF_000147115.1. Lineage (NCBI taxonomy): Eukaryota > Metazoa > Chordata > Mammalia > Chiroptera > Vespertilionidae > Myotis > Myotis lucifugus. The sequence goes on from NW_005875205.1 coordinate 9,471, forward strand.
ATCCCTGGTCCTGGTGCGCCTGGGAAGCAACCAATCAATGTTTCTCTTTCTCATTGATGTCTCTCTTCTCTCTCTCTCTCTCTAAAATCAATGCATGTCTTTGGGTGAGGATTAAAAAAAAGAATCTAAATTTAATAACAACATTGCAGCTAAGAAACAAAAAAAACAAAAAACAAAGAAAAGAAAGAGAAGAAATCAAAAGAAAGGAGAGTGGAGGAAAAATAATTAGCATAAAAAATAATGAAATACAGATCAAATTGTGAATAAAGAAAATAGGTGTATTTTTGAAATGATTAACAAAAATCAACAAACCTGCATCTATTGGCAAAAAAAAAAAGAAAAAGAAAAAAAAAGAAAGAAAGAAAAGAAAAAGGAGAACAAAGAAGACTCCTATTACACACGTGAGAAATGAAAGGGGCCAGCCCCTCCTTTCAGAAGTAAACAGAGTGAACAGAGATGCTGAGCAGCTGGATCCCAACATACAAGGTAACCCGGTCAAACACACAGGTTCCTGGAAAGACACAGACTCTGCTCTTCGTAAGGGCCTGACTGTGTGCATCCTCCATGCCTCTGGGAGGTAATCAGAGGGTGAAGGTGGAGCCATGACAAGAGAGCAGAGGCCATGGCTGCTGAGGGCAGACAGTCAAGCTGAGCTGAGGGACGAAGGACAGGGACTGGGACTTCCGGGCACAGTCCCCCCCCCCTTCCCCCGACCCCGGGAGGCCCCGCACAGGCGCAGGGGAGCTTGGATGGGAAGCTGAGAATGGCTTGTGATGGACAGTGAGGGCGGTGGGAGATGGAGATGGGAGGGCGGCCACTGCACAGGCAGCTCAGGCCCACCTCTCCCCATGCCCGTCAGCCAGGCCTGTCCTCTCAGATCCTCTCGAGGGACTTCATGCGCCCCTCTCAGTATCCGCTCTCTTCACAGTCTGACAGCAGACGCTTAGCTTTGATGTTCTGAGGAGTTAGACACCCTGTTACTCCTCCCGAGAAACGGCCGCCATGTCAGCCACGTCCTTCAGGACAGAAAGAAAAAGCGAAAAGCACAGCACAGACACGGTGCCCCCCGTGGATGGAGAGCAGGGATCACCCCGCCTCCCGGGGAGAACTCTGCGTTTCTCCTAAACTCAGTCCCGGACTCCCCACCTTTCTGTACGGACCAGAATGCCAAGCGTGGCCCAACCACGCCTGGTGGTGGAGCCCCCTCTAGGTGAGACTCAGGAGCAGGTGAGGAGAGAACAGGGTCACACAGGATTAATGACCACCTGTGGGTGGCCCTGGGCACATGGGTGGTCGGAACAGCCCTTGTCCATTCCGTCTCCTGACTGGCCGAGCCCCCCACAGCCCCGGGACCGAGGCAGAGGCAGGGGAAGGGATCGGTGCGGCCGGTGCTCAGGGGAACCGGACCCACATGGCATCCATCATGCCCTGCACCCCAGCCCCGGGGGAGCGACCTGTGGCATCAGGACCGCAAGGCGAGGCGGTGGGGTGCCAGGGGCAGCTGCACCCCCCAAGTCCTCTTCCTCTGGGTCAGACGCCGGGTCCCCCACAGGCAGGAAGGAGGCTGCAGCGCTAATGGGGGGCCTTCAAGGCCGAGTTCCTGAAGCTCCATCGCCTTCCACTGGCACCGACTTCCCTTCAGCACCGCCGCCTTTTCCTTAAGAAAAAATAACAGCTCTTGGGATAAACCAAGTGCTTCCGTTTTGATGTTCTCGTTAGTTATTTCAAGTCGCGCTGCATGGAGGGCGTATATTGGTAGCCTGTCTGCGCCTGGGAGGAACGGAGAGAGGACGCTGCCCCTCGAGGGAGCCCGATGCCACTCCCTCTCGGGAAACTGCTTCCCTGGAACAGCTTTTGTTTGGCCATTCGGTGTAGCTTCAGGCCGAGCTGTGTCATCAGGTCCTTCTCCAGCCCCCACGCGCCCCCACGCACCCCTACGGGCACCCCCACGCGCCCCCACTCGCCCCCATGTGCCCCCACGGGCACCCCCACGCACCCCCACGCGCCCCCACGCACCGGCCCCCACGCACCCCCACGGGCGCAGACTTTCCTGAAAGCTGTGCTTTCCATCCCGGGAGTCAGGCTCCTCTCCATCATGAAAGACCGTTTTCTTTTTTTTTTTTTTTTTTAATATATTTTATTGATTTTTTACAGAGAGGAAGGGAGAGAGATAGAGAGTTAGAAACATCGATGAGAGAGACATCGACCAGCTGCCTCCTGCACACCTCCTACTGGGGATGTGCCTGCAACCCAGGTACATGCCCCTGACTGGAATCGAACCTGGGACCTTTCAGTCCGCAGGCCGACGCTCTATCCACTGAGCCAAACCGGTTTCGGCGAAAGACCGTTTTCATACAAAAATAATCCACCACCTCGTTCCCGGTGGGTGAGGCCCCGGACTCTGTGCGTCGTTTTCTCAGTCAGACACAGACGATGCCGCCCGGCTCAGTGGCTGAGCATCCACCCAGGAACCAGGAGATCAGTGTTCCATTCCCGTCAGGGCACAGGCCCGGGTTGGGGGCTCCATCCCCAGTGTGGGGCGTGCAGGAGGCAGCCGATCCATGAGTCTTTCTCATCATTGATGTTTCTCTCTCCCTCTCCCTTCCTCTCTGACATCAATAAAAAAATGTTTTAATTTAGAGAGGACAGTGATTCCATTCTGAAAAGTAGCCCCGACATCTAAAGGACTGGCTCAGTTCTGAAGGAAGGAAGCTGTTCCCCTGGCTCCACCGGGGGTCTCACCTGCGACCCCTGCGACCCCTGTGACCCCCTGCAACCTCTGCGACCTCTGCTACCCCTGCAACCCCTGCCTGAGAGGGTCCCTGGGAGGCTGGTCTATTCTGCGCAGGGGAGGGAGGGGGGGGCCAGAACCGTGGGGACAACAACAAGATGGGAGCCGTGTGCACAGCTGCCACCAAAGGAACCCGCAGTCACCACGGAAGGTGACTCAGCGATGTGGTCAGTTCTGAGATTTGTTAAGAGCACGTGTCCAGGTTGTGGGTTCGATCCCTGGTGGGGGGCATGCAGGGGGCAGCTGATTGATGATTCTCTCTTGTCATTGATGCTTCTCTCTCTCCCTCTCCCTTCCTCTCTGAAACCAATAAAAAGATATTAACACAACAACAACAACAACAAAGCCCAGTCCGGTCCCGCATCTGGCCAGCATAGCTGTGTTCCCAGTTGCAGGCAGTGGCGTGGGGGGCCACGGGGCCACGGGCCACGCAGCTGCTTAAGGCCACCTGGCGGGTCAGCACATGGGTGAGCGCACTGGGTCACGGAGCAAGACAGGAGCGAGTGGGCAGAGCGAAGCCAGAGGCAAGAGAGAGAGAAGTCCTTGTCTGGGGACGATGAGTGTAGCTTAGGCGGTGAGCTCTTCCGGAGTCTGCCCCTTGCGGGGGCTCCACGCCCCCAGCCAATGACCTTGTTCCCAGGCAAGTGCATCCTTACGTCACCCGACTTCATTGCCCATGAGTCCGTCTCCCCCCTTTGCTT
>NW_005875206.1:0-12861 GCF_000147115.1 Myotis lucifugus
CTAAAGTCAGCAGGTTGTGTCCTTCAGCAGGAGACCTCCAGAATCAGTCCTGGCCTTGGCCTCTGCCTAGGTTCCTGCCCTTTTCAGGCTGGTTCTCCAGCTTACAATCCAGAGTGTGCCTTCCTCATATTCTTCTGCTTAAGTCAGCAAAGTAGGCTTCTGTTTAGTGATAATGTGCACTTGCACGCCATGGTCAGGATTTAGTACTGGCTATGTAGGAGGACTCGTCCCTGATCCTTCTTGGCTACCCAACTGTGGGAGCACATGTCTTCGTACAGGTATTAGGCGGAGCAGACATGAGAAGTCATAGGCATATATAGGAGAGACTTTATTGTAGACCAAGTAGCCATTGCTACTACAGGAACCATCAGACAAAGTAGTTCTTCAAAGTGGCCCCGCCCACCTGGCTGGTCAGTGGCAACTTACGTACACGCTCAAACAAAAGAGACCTCGTGCCAATTCCTGACGCTTGTGCCACATTAACATAAATAGGTTACATCCTTGCCTGCACGCATGCGTATGACAAATTGGCCTTGATCATCCAGCGTACTCTGATTAGGGTTCCCACAGGCTCTCAGATCACACACCCAAATAATAAATAAAATAAGTATCCTCCAGTCCATATTAATATAAATAAATAACAGAAGGAAGGAAGGAAGGGAGGGAGGGAGGGAGGAGGGGTAAGGAACAACTATTTCTTTTTATTTTTAATCTTTACCCAAGGACATGGTTTTATTGATTTTTAGAGAGAAAGATAGAGATGTGAAACATTGATCTGTTGCCTCCCCTACATGCCCTGACTGGGGATCAAACCTGCAACCTTTTGGTGTACGGGATGAAGCTCCAACCAGCCAAACCACCCAGCCAGGGCACAAGTATTTCTTGCAGAAGAATCCCTACTAATAACTGTGGAAAGAAGTAGACATTCCCCATAAGCACACACAGCAATAATTGCTGCAGGCAAGATCCACAGAGAGGTGCTCAGATTAATGGGTGAAGACTTCAAAGAGAAGCAGGATATTTGCATAATCTCACGGTATTTCTCCCCAAAATAGATGTTTATTAATAACAAAGGAAAAAATAGTAACTTGATGGTGAAGAACACTGGCAGTCATTCCCTTAACCAAGTTACTAAGGTTAACATCATCAGAAATAAGACTTGTGCCGAAACCGGTTTGGCTCAGTGGATAGAGCGTTGGCCTGCGGACTGAGGGGTCCCGGGTTCGATTCCGGTCGAGGGCATGTACCTGGGTTGGGGCACATCCCCGGTGGGAGATGTGCAGGAGGTGGCTGATCGATGTTTCTAACTCTCTCTCTCTCTCCCTTCCTCTCGGTAAAAAATCAATAAAATATATTTTTTTAAAAAAAGAACATAGGTGATCAATTTTTAAAAAAAAGAAATAAGACTTGCTAACATCACATACATAATGATTTGATTCACTGGGAAAAGCATTTCACCTCTGTCATCTCTTTCCTAACGATGCATAACCCCAATCCGTTGTAGGCAGCGGGAAGGGCAACAGGTGTATGATTAGTGGGGTAGACCAAACCTGGGCTCAGCAACCTCCGTACGTGGGTTCTGGCTAAGAAAAGAATTCAGATCCAAGACCCAAACTGTAAGAGAACATTTATCTGGTAAATCACAGAGGTAGAAGAAGTAATTTCTACAAGAAATGGGCTTAGGAAATAAGTTACAGGGGTAAAGGAAGGGCCCTTGGAGTTGGAGAGTGAGGAAGCAAATGGTAACATGCGGGGGTTGGGGGGCGGGAGGGGGGAGGGAAAGGCATGGGCACACTTCCAGGAGGGAGAGCCCACTGGGTCCTCTGTTCTAAGGGTTTAAGGGTGGACATTTTAGGGGAGTTCCCAGGGAAGAGCTCAATAGACTACTCAGTAGCTTTCCAGGTGTGGCTATTCAGGGTTGTAGTCTCCACTGATTGGCTGGCACCAGGGCAGGGGGTCATTATGCCACGCAGCTGGTCCTGAGGTCAGTTGTGGCTGGTTTTGTTGCTTATCTGGGCCTGGGGCTGAAATACAACTGAGGCCTAGATATTATCTAGGGAGGAAAGGTCAGGGGATCCAAACCTCAAGACCAGTGACAGGCTGGGGGAGGAAAAGTCACCCTGGGGGCAAGGTCTTACCCTATAATTGATTGTCCATTGCTAGGCACCTGGGGCTTTCCATCCTGGTGACCTTCTGTACCTGGCCATAGTCCCTGCTCTGTCCATGTCTGTCTAACTGCCTACAACAAATCTAATTATGAGAAAACATCAGACAACACAAATAAAGGCACATTCTACAAAGTAACTGACCAGTGCTCTTCAAAAGTCTCACGGTCAGGTAAAATAGGAACTGTCCTAGATTAAAGAACAGTGTGTGTTACATGCTACTGAGTCAGCTATGACTCCTAGTGACACTGTGAACTAGTGATGTCCACAATGTCCTCTCCTCATTAGCCCTGCTCAGCAACTGTAGACTCATGCCCATAGCTTCATCTACGGAGTCAGTCCACCTCATACTTCGGCTTCCTCTTTTGACTAAGTGTAAGGTGGGATCCTAGATTGGATCCTGGAACAGAAAAAAAAAAATTAGTTGAAAAAACGTTGAAACCCGAATAAAATTTGTAGTTTAGTTTGTTTTTTGTTTGTTTGTTAATTCTTGCCCGAGGATATTTTTCCATTGATTTTTAGGGAGAATGAAAGAGAGAGGGAAAGACAGAGAGAAAAATCAATGTGAGAGAAATATAACACATTGATTGGTTGCCTCCCAAACAAACCTTGACCAGGACCTGGGCCAGGGAGGAGCCTGCAACCAAGGTACATTGAACCCAGGACCCTTTGGTCCATAGGCCGATGCTCTATCCACTGAGTCAAACTGGCTAGGGCAAAACCCTCAGGACAGAGGACCCAGTGCATTCTCCCTCGGTAAGCATGCCCATGCCTTTAGCTTCCCCCCCAGGCATGTTACATTAGCTTCCTCACTCCCAAGCTCCAAGGGCCTCCCTTTACCTCTATATCTTATTTTTTTAAGCCCATTTCTTCTAGGAATTACTTTTTCTACCTCTGTAATTTACCCAATAAATGTTCTCTTACAGTTTGGGTCTTGGCTCTCAATTCTTTCCTAGCCAGAACCCAAGTACCACAGTTGCTAAACCCAGGTTTGGTCTGACCCCACCAGTCTAACACCTGGTGCCCTTCCGCCGCCTACAACATTTCTAAGAACCGATCCCTGTCTTGCTTTCTCTCACCTTCATGTAATTTTCCTTACACTCTCTCCTTAATCTCAAATGCATAAAAGAAACTGCAAACTGTTATTCTCAGAAGCATTTTTATGTCTGTTGATATCTTGCTTCCAGGCATATCTTCAGTTGGACTCAGATAAATTTTTATAAAACTTCTCTATAGGCTTCGACATGCTTAGGTCAACAGATGAAAGCAGTGCTGGTAACATAAAAAAAAAAAAATCATCCAACACATATTCTGTAATTCATAACCTCTTGCTAGAAAGAGATTAATATTTCTGAAATAAATGCTTAAGGAATTCTTTAAGATTTGCTCTAACAAGCTAGCTACCCACCTCCCCCCCACCTCCCCACTCACTGTCTGCTGACAGTCAGGAGGGTAGTGACATTGAACCAGACTTTTTCTTTAAGCATCTAGCCTAACAATTATTATCAAAGCCAGTGGTTCTCAAATGTTAGCATGTGAGGGAATCACCTGGGAGCCTGTTAAATCACATAATTCTGGTCCCCACCCCAGAGTGCCTGATTCAGTAGATAGAGTGGGTTCTGAGAAGGTATTTCTAGCAAGCACCCAGAGGAGGTTCCTGCTACTCGCCCAGGGACCACATTGTGAGGACTGCTGCTCTAAAAATTAATTCACTTTTCCAGTTTCTTATTTGACAATGTTTCCCCTGTAATGTTAGCATATCAAATAGGCCTAATTAGCTTAATTCCCTTCTTTTCTAAAGAGAGAGAGTTCCTTTGAAATGTTTCAGGGATCCTTCTGAAAATGTCAAAGTTATTTTCAAGTTAAGAAAAAGAAAATTTAATTTTGAATTTTGGGAAAATTTATCAAACATACCAAAAGTTTTAAAACACTTGGTCAAATAAATACAGTCCTAGGTCACTATGAACTAATATTTATTTAATCATGGTGACAAAGACTTTGCAGGCAAATACAGAAAGTTAAATGGTTGTAAGCAAAATTTAGCTCTTTTAATATTAAGAAGACTTGAAACCTGAACAGTCAAAGACCTGATGTCACAGGATAGCAAATAATTTTAATAAAACACAGAATCTTTGCTTTCCCTTTAGAATTCTTTAAGAGCATACCAATAGTACAGGAAAACTTGGCCCTTTTGACAGTAAAAGAACCAAACTTCAATTTTGCATCAGCTTACTTTTGATATTTAATTTACTTAATTAAGTTCTTTTTAATGATATTTAGCTTGACCACACAAAATTTCTTTCTCAAGATTCCTTTCCCACAAACTTCTACTACATTGCTTGCCCCTTTTAGTCTGTCTCTTTTTATTTATTCAGAAATATCCACCTTGTTTTATGAGAAACTATTTTCTTTTAATTCCCTCAAAAATACATTTCCATACCTTGTACCTTTTTTTGGTTGTTTGGTTTGTTTTGTTAATCCTCAGCCAAGGATATTTTTCCATTGAATTTTAGAGAGAATGGAAGAGAGGGAAAGAGATAGAGAAATATCCATGTGAGAGAGACATATCAATTGGGCATTAACTAGAATTCTTAAGCCTTAGAAACCTTAATTTCTAATGACAACTAAAGAGTAAGCAATTAGCATTCTTTAGAGTAACAAATTTATGAATACTTTCCTAACTTCTAGAAACATAGGTGCTTTGTTTTGTTTTACTGGAAAATTTATTTCATAATTTTTAGAAATATATGCTTTTCAACAAAGCTCAAAACATATTCATGCCTGGCCGGTGTGGCTCAGAGGTTGAACATCGACTTATGAACCAGGAGGTCACGGGTTGGATTCCAAGTCAGGGCACATGCCCAGATTTGGGGCTCAATCCCAGGGGGGGTCAGTTGTGCAGGAAGCAACCAAACAATGATTCTCTGTCATCACTGCTGTTTCTCTCTCTCCTTCTCTGAAATCAATAAAAATATATTTTTAAAAAACCATATTCATTACTAGATCCAAATTTATTTTTCAGTTTCTCTGCAATAAGAAGTCAACATTAGATAAACTTAGTTTTATTTAACAATTAATGTCTCAGTATTGTGGATGAAAAGGGGCCACATGCTAACTTGACTAGCTCAGGGAAGGCCTGCGTGGCAGCCTTGCACATTCAGAGACCTAAAGTAACCAAAGGATAGTCTGAAATCAAAAATTTTTAAATTAAAAAGCAGTCTGTGGTGGGTAGTCATGTCCTAGGCTGGTATCTTCCCTGACAAAGATCAACTTTGACCTTACCTGAGTCTATTGTCGTTTTGCATCTATGATAACAGACCTTTGGAATGTCAGGATAACTTCCCTTTTTCCAGACTCCTCAGGGCACAACCTATGCACCAGGGCAGAGACTGCAAATCCCCGCATTGGAATTGTTATCCTGTTCATTGTTGACTGCTAACTATCCTATACCCACCCTTGTAAAAGAAGCTTGTGTCTAACATTTTACTTTTTATCCAATCCCAGAGCTTTCCTCCCCCCTTTGCTTCCTCCCGCCTCCCTAATGTATCACCAATGGATTTCATGTAACCCACTTACGTCTCCTCTTTTGATTGTATGTATAAAACAAGATGAAAAATTCCCATCCTCCAGAGCATTATCTCAAACTGTCGAGATTCTGCTACTCGGCAATTGTTGACAGCTTGGCCCAAATAAACTCACAACAATTCTTTACAGGTTTGAATGTTTTTTACATTAACCATATTTTATCTTATTTGTAAATTATATATTCAATAAATTTAACTTGACTCACTACATAACATGACAAAACTCTTAAGGTTTTAAGTTACCAAAAAATGTTTGGGAAACTATTTTTTTGTGTTTTTTTTTAAATTATATTTTACTTTTGGGAGCTATATTTAAGTACACACATCACATAATTATTGCTAATAAGTTTTACCTAAAAAAAAAACCCCACTCTTATTCTATTTACATCTATTTAATTTACTTGTTTTCAATAATTATATTTAGGTTATTTATGAACATTTTATCACATCAAATTATTTTTCTTGTTCACAAATTTTGCAACAGAGATAACATGAGCTTCTTTGACTAAAAAACCCAAGTAGAATAAAAGTGTTATACTTAATGTTTATAATTCTAAATCCACACCTATTTAACCAACCAAAACTCAAACCAGCTTTAATATAAAGTATTTTCTTAGCTGATGTCATCCTGAAAAGCATTTGGGTTAGTTTCTATTATTTGAGAATTTTTAATATAATCACTTAATTCCTTTAAGCCAATTAAACAGAACTCTTTACAAACCATTCTAATAATATTCTCTGCAAGTAGACATACATTCACATATAAGGACAGGTGCAACCAGAGAGTTTTGTGGGTTTTTAAAAAATTTATTATTTAATTAAATCTTTATTGTTGAAAATATTACGTATGTCCCCTTTTTCTCCCTTCTACCCCTTCACCCCATGCCCCAGGCTGTCACCATATACTGGTATGTGGGGGTTTATTTCTGGGCTCTCTAATCTGTTCCATTGGTTTTATGTCTGTGTTTATGCGAGTGAGTACCACATTGTTTTGATTACTGTAGCTTTGTAATATATTGAACCCTGACTGGTACTGGCACATCATTCTTGTTTATTAACTTTTCTGAGTCACTTTGTTTTCATTTTTATATACAGCAGAGTTTGGTTTTGCTTTGGTATAAGACAATTTGAAGATCTTTTCTTTAAATAAATGAATCAAGCCCATTAACATTTTTTTATACGTCTGATGTTTGGTTTTAATTATCACATTGTTTTGTTATATTTACCATGTTTTATATTTACTATACTTTTTAAAAAACATATTATTATTGATTTCAGAGAGGAAAGAGAGGGAGATAGGAGCATCAATGATGAGAGAATCATTGATCCGCTGCCTCCTGCACGGCCCCTACTGGGGATTGAGCCGGCAACCCAGGCATGTGCCCCTGACCGGAATCGAACCCGGGACCCTTCAGTCCACAGGCCAACGCTCTATCCACTGAGCCAAACCGGCTAGGGCTACTATACTTCTTTATGCTATTCCTTTGGAGTTTTTATTGTCTTGATTATAAAATGATTTGAATTTTTTCTGGAGATAACTTTATAATACTGTATTTGAAGGTTGCTATAGGTACCTTTGTCCTAACTCAATGTTCTATAATTTGATTTGTTTCACTTAAATGATATCTGACTTTTATTAAATGACAGTCAATAAACTTATTCTATTTTCTCCCTCTTTTCTCTTATTAAAAAATGCATTGTCTCAACTTTGTTTTAGTCTTGGATCTGTAGTTACAATATATTTTAGGCCCTAAGCTATAGTTTTTCCAGTCATCTCCAAATTGGATGAAACTCATCCTTTCACAGATGTCTCAGGAAGCACTCTTTTTTTTTTTTTTTAATATGGAATGCTTCACGAATTTGCATGTCATCCTTGTGCAGGGGCCATGCTAATCTTCTCTGTATCTTTCCAATTTTAGTATATGTGCTGCCGAAGCGAGCACAGGAAGCACTCTTGACTGTACCATTACCCAGTTCTTGTATGCTTAAAAACTTTCACAACTTTTACAGAGAGGAAGGGAGAGGGATAGAGAGCTAAAAACATTGATGAGAGAGAAACATCTATCAGTTGCCTCCTGCACACTCCCTACTGGGGATGTGCCTGCAACCAAGGTACATGCCCTTGACCGGAATCGAACCTGGGACCCTTGAGTCCGCAGGCTGACGCTCTATCCACTGAGCCAAACCGGTTAGGGCAACAGCTTTGATTCTTAAAGTACAGATTGGCTGAATATAAAATCCTTGGCTAACAGTTTTTCTTTGTATTTCTCAAAAATACTGTTCTCTTTATTGTCTTTCTTTATATGTTGTTGTTGAGGATCTTAATAGCAACCTCACTTTTTTTTTTATCCTTACCAGAGGACATGCTTAGAGAGAGGAATGGAGAGAGGCCTAGAGAGAGGAAGAGAGGGGCTGGAGAGAGAGAGAGAGAGAGAGAGAGAGAGAGACCGTGGCCTTCCCCCATGCAACCCAAACAGGGATCCGGCCTGCAGCCCAGGTATGTGCCCTGATCAGGAATCCAACTGGCAACCTTTCAGTGCACTGGATGACGGTCAACAATTGAGCCACTCTGGCCAGGCCCAACCTCACTTTAAGTGACTCTTTTTGCCTGGAAGATCCTTTGGGATTTTTTTTCTTCATATTTAAAGTCCAAGATATGGCCGAAACCGGTTTGGCTCAGTGGAAAGAGCGTCAGCCTGCGGACTGAAAGGTCCCAGGTTCGATTCCGGTCAGGGGAATGTACCTTGGTTGCGGGCATATCCCCAGTAGGAGATGTGCAGGAGGCAGCTGATTGATGTTTCTAACTCTCTATCTCTCTCTTCCTCTCTGTAAAAAATCAATAAAATATATTAAAAAAAAAATAAAGTCCAAGATATGTCTTGCAATTGACTAATCTGTATCCAATTCCACTCAGTCCTTTTATTTCTGGAAACTTTTCTTGGATTATATGTTTAACTGTTTCATATTTCGCTTTTCTTCTTCAGGGATTCCAATTATTCATACACTAGAGGCCCGGTGCATGAAATTCATGCACGGGTAGGGTCCCTAGACTTGGCCAGCGATCAGGGCCAATTTGGGCCTTCCGGCTTCCGGCTGCCGGCTGGGGCCTTCCTTCACTCCACGCCACTTCCTGGTGGTCAGCGCACGTCATAGTGAGCAATGGAACTCCCAATCTCCTGGGCAAAGTCCCAAGGGGACAATTTGTATATTAGGCTTTTATATAGAGAGAAGATTGGCTCCTATTTGTGTTCCTCTATGTTGACCACTTTCTCTCTGACCTTTGTGCTTATTATTTTCACTCTTGGACTTTCATACTTTTAATAATTTTTCATTTGAATCTAGCTTTCCTTGAGTCTTAGAATTCATCAAGATGATTTTGCTTTGTCTGTACTCTTCAAATTCTTTTCTGAGTTTATTTCCCAAGTATCTTCCTGTTCTGTTTTGAGCCTGTTTCTGTTCTGAGTTTTGTAATTTCTCATTTGAGGTGTTTTTTCATATCATGTCTGGAAGTTGTGTTTTTGTTTTGTTTTTTAATCCTCACCTAAGGATATTTTTCCATTGATTTTTTTTTTAGAGAGTGGAAGAGAGAGGGAAAGACAGAGAGAAATATTGATGTGGTGAAACACATTGATTGCTTGCTTCCTGCACATGCCCTGACCAGGTGCTGGGCTGGAGAGGAGCCTGCAACTGAGGTACATGCCCTTGATTGGATTCAAACCCAAGACCCTTTGGTCCGCAGGCCAGCTAGGACTGGAAGTTTTGTTGAAAGGCAAATATTCCTTTTGGAATGTGTTAGTTTTTTTTTTCTTTAATATTTTTATTGATTTCAGAGAGAGGGAGAAGATATAGAATCAATGATGAGAATCATTGATCAGCTGTCCCTTGCATGCCCCCTACTGGGGATCGAGCCCGCAACCTAGGCATGTGCCCTTGACTGTAATTGAACCTGAGACCCTTCAGTCTGCAGGATGCTGTTTCCATTGAGCCAAATCAGCTAGGGTGGTGTTTTTTTGTTTGTTTGTTTCATTTATTGGGGGATAATTTTTATCAGCTGAAATATTTTCTCCTTTTAATTTTATAGTTTTGTATGATGCCACCTGTTTTCTGTTCACTTTGTGCTTTTAAAAAATGTTTGAAATAATTTCAAATTTATAAAAAGGTTTTCCTTCTATAAGTTTCATAAGTTCTTTAAAGAAGACAGACAAGGTATTTTATAGAATGTCCCTCAATTTAAGTTTGCCTGATCTGTCTTCATAATTAGATTCAGATTGGGCTTTTTATTTTTTTGTCTTCGCAAAAATGTGATGCTGTGTTCTCAGTGAATCATATCAGAAGGCACACGATATTGATTTGTCCCATTACTAGTGGTGCCAATTGTGCTTGGACAGGTGGTATCTACAAGGTTCCTTCACATAAAGTTATTCTTTCCTCTTTGTAATTAATAAGTATTTTATGGAAAAATACTTTGAGACTAGATTCTTTTTCTCACAAGCTTTATCCTACTAGTTTTAACATCCACTGATGATGACTGACTAGGTCAATTATTACTGTGATGATTGCCAAGTAGTGACTTTCTAATTTCATCATTCTACATTTCATAGTTTGCAACCTACTTTGAGTAGCTTTCCTTTACTCTCAATTATTTATTCATAAAAATACATACCGAGTAAACAGTATGTAAATACATACTCCTAATACCTGTGAAGTTCTTAGGTGGAAAGATCATCAAGTCTGCAGCTTGCCCTCAAATGTTTCAGCAAAATAACATACACACACATATACACATACACACGTTAAGTCAAAGGTGAAAAAATGTAAGTTATTCAATTTAGGTGAACAGTATATGGGAGACCACTGTACTACTTTGCAACTTTTTTGATGGATCTGAAATTTTTAAATAGCAATTTTAATTGAAAACTGCCACAACCTTCACAAATATTTGAAAAAAATTAAAGCCAGCCTACAGATTTAATTTACCAGTTTTTGAATATATTCAAATTTTATTCCCGTTGTCTATAGAAATTTAAACAGTAGCATCTGTGCAACACTCCTCTGAGGCAGAACACCACACACAGATCTTACACACTAAGATAACAGTACCACGTTTGACAAGACTGTTTCTGGGTTCAGTAAACCAAGCTTGACAAAGCAGCCAACTCAAAATGAATGATTCCAGTTGTAGGACATAGTGAACTTATCACTTAGGGAACATTCTAAATAATATTAAAGTGTTACACAGACTTATGAAAGTTCAGTATTTTTCCCAAAGACTATATAGACAGGTTCATAATACAGAAACCTGTACATTACAGCACTCTGAGGTTTAGCAAAGCATACGTTATAGACACATTTGCCATACAGTGCAATTTTATTGTATGAGACATGAATAATAGTGCAGTTAATTCCAAGAGTCACATTCAAATATATCAAGAGTACATTCAAATACCCGCTATTGAAGAAATACATATTCTTTTTTAATAACTAAGTTGTGCAAGTACAACATTTTTAGTGTAGATGGTGATAGAGCTATAAGGATCCTAAACAACAGAACTTTGAGTGTTTGTGAAGAATAATCCACCTCTCCAAAGATATATGTGCATTTTAAAAGTGAAATAAATGTTTTGGGCAGACAGACTGACACAGGCAGTGTTGTACAACTTGTTTTTATTACAAACCACAAATGTAGTTAATCTATATACTCACAGATGATCAACCAGGATGACTCTAAAAGTCAGTAAGTTCTCATCAGGAATTATTTTTCTGGACAAAGTAGTGTCTACAGTGAGCCCCACTATCTTTAACTAAATTAAGCACAAGCTAGAGTTCCACAGTGTCATTCAAAAATAGGACCTTGGGTTTCGTGGAGGGAATATAGATAAGAAGTCCAGATTTTCTACAACCTAATCATAGAGTTTCAGAGGGTCTCTTTTGGGCTGTTGGTTTAAAGGAAGCTGATGCTATGGGCACTACATTATAAAGACTGAGTGAAGGTAAAAGCAGTTTTACTCATTAAAACAAAATTTAGAAAACTGATATTGTCAGAAAATTAGCATTTCATATCATCTGAGGATAAATAATAATGGTGAAATCAGTCTTAATTTTTTTCAGTTAGGATGGTGAATTAACATAAAAACACTATTTGGTAATAACTTAGGATATCAGCTCTGGGAAGGGAGGGAAGACCTGACATGCTAAGGAATAATAAATAACTCATCTATATTGCCTTGAGGTATAACATAAACCCGGATCAGATGTACTGAATGACTTCATTTTCTGATAAATTTCATAGCTGCCAGAACAGAGGATCAACTATTAAAAAATTGCTCAGTTTTGGTCCAAGAAATAACTTTCTGATAAAGAGTGCTCATAATACCCTCATACACTTTTCACCCATTAAATCTGGATATGGATAAATACCAAAACTTTTGTCTCAGGTTAAGATCTTACAATAAGTGAACCTGATAACCCAGTTAATACTGACAATTAAAATAGCTAATCCTGAAACCAGATTAACTACAAGACTTATATCTTTAAGCAGATTTTTTAAATGCAGCAAAATGTCCCTAGTTTTCACTTCAGGAGACAATCACTGGTTAAATCTTTTCCATGATATTGATTTTTTATTTCATATAAATACTAACTGAATCAAAGGCTATAATCTCACTAAATTTCATCCTTTACAATGAAAAGCAATGACACATCACCTCTTAAATCAGCGTTCAGAGTCAAAGAAAAGTTTTTTAAATTCCCCAATGGAATCTGAAATGACTGTTTACTGTCTTCTAAAACTTCCCTAAAAATCACTTTAAAATCTTGTTTCAATGGCTTAATTTGTCTTAGAAATTAAACACATTTATAAGTTGTTTAAACCTGTCAGATTTTAATTTCTGCTTGTTTTCTTCCCATTAAATAAAATCAAAATGAAAAATTTTGACCAAACAATTAATTGCCAAAAAGTCTAATCAGTGAAAGTTTCAGCATTTTTATATTATCAACCATGTTTTTCTGATTTAAAAAAATAATTAATTTAAATATAAAGATCTTTGTATGCTGACAGGAATGATAGCAATCCTTCGTATTTTTAAGATCTTTGTGGGGAGTACTTTTTGCAT
>NW_005875207.1:0-12855 GCF_000147115.1 Myotis lucifugus
GGACTCTGGCTATTGCAAGGGTTTTAGGAGTTGTGTGCCAGGAACCGGGGACAAAGACCCAAAATTAATTTTATATGATGCCACAATAGCCAATTCCATTAGCAGAAGGTGCTAATTCTTAGAATTCTCATTAATGTTGCGCTAGGATTGGTCTGTAACTACTTGCCTATCCTCTACCAGGCTTTCCACACCTGCACCCAGGTCATCCTCACCACACAGAACCCAACAGGGTGAGTGTCTTCTTCAGGCTTACACCACAGTCAGGGGAAGAGCTAGAATTTGGAGCCAGCTCTTCTGACTTGCCAGTTCAAGACTGCTTCCCTTACACCACACTGCCTCCCAGGTATTTTTGTGGTGGGCAGTTGGACAGACATGAGCAGAGCAAGAACGACTGGCCAGGTACAGAAGGTCATCAGGGTGGAAAGTTCCAGGTGCGTAGCAATGGGCAAGACTGGGGAAACAAGGACCTGGCCGCCAGAGTAACCTTTCCTCCCCTAGCATATCGTTGGTCATGTGGTTTGGACCATCCGCTGACTTTTCCTCCCCTGGCATGTAGCGTCATGTGGTAGACCCCAGAGGAGGAAGAACAAGGGGCCTAGGAGTGGCCTCTTTCTACTCCCACGCAGGCCCTTGCATGACCTTTCCCTTAAGCATTAACCCCTAGGAATAGGAATAACATCTAGGCCTCAGCTGTTATTTCAGGTCCAGGCCCAGAAGAGCAGTAAAATCAGACAAGCAAAGCCATGGCTGACATCAGGACCAGTATTGCTGACTAAGGACCCATTGCCCTGGTGCCGACCAATCAGTAGAGACCCTGAAAGGACACATCTGGAAAGCTTATGGGTAGTCTATTGGGATCCTCCCCTAGGACTCTCCCTGAAGTCCCCACCCTTAAAAGCCCTCAGGACAGAGGATGCAGCCCTCTCTCCCTCTCAGGAGCGTGCTCATACCTTTCCCATCCCCCTCCGCTTCCCTAGGTGTGTTACCTTGATCTTTCTCTCTCCTAGGCTCCAAGGGCCCCTTCTTTTGTCTCTGTAACTTGTTTCCTGAACCCATTTCTTCTACGGCTCACTTCTACCTCAGTGACTTTCTTTTCTGTTGTTGTTAATCCTCATTCAAGGATATTTTTTTCCCCATTGATTTTTAGGGAGAATGGAAGAGAGAGGGAAAGACAGAGAGAAACATCAATGTCAGAGAAACACATCGATTGGTTGCCGCACGCACCCCGACCAGGGCCCAGGCTGGGGAGGAGCCTACAACCAAGGTACATGCCCTTGACCGGAATCAAAGCCGGGACCCTCTGGCCAATGCTCTATCCACTGAGCCAAATGGCTAGGGCTCCAGCTCTGTGACTTTCTAAGTAAACGTTTGCTTGTAGTTTGAGTCTTGGCTCTGAATTCTTTCCTCAAGTACCAAGATTGCTGAACCAAGTTCCTGTCTGACTCCACCGACCTAACACCTGGTGCTGTTTTCACCGCCAACATTTTCACTGATGTTAAATGCTCTGGAAGTATCACCATCCCTCCATCCAAACAAACAAGCCGTGCACTTTTCATAACGGATACTATGAAAAAGGCGAAGCTTCTGTAACGTATAGTGTTCAATGTCTGTGTATAACAAGAGTTTACGGCAATATCCTAGGCACTTTCCTGACAGATGCCTGAGGGATAGGCCCCTGAGCAAACATCTCATTCAGGTTTTAATTTGATTCCTATTTCCTGGACAAAGGGTG
Source organism: Myotis lucifugus (assembly GCF_000147115.1). NCBI lineage: Eukaryota > Metazoa > Chordata > Mammalia > Chiroptera > Vespertilionidae > Myotis > Myotis lucifugus. The sequence continues at coordinate 1,733 of NW_005875207.1, forward strand.
CTCCTGCTTTTCTGTTACTGGTCATTTGCGGGATCTTTGAAGATTAAAGACATAAGCTAAGGGAAAGAATACTCCACGTGATTTCAGCAGTTCAGTAAGACAGCAGCCCTGAACAACGGAGGTTTTGAAGACAAGGCAATGCCCCTGGAAAAGAAAATGTGAAAACTTTAATGTGACTTAATGTGAAAAAGAAAAAAAAAAAGGATACGGAACCATGCACAGCATGACTATAATTTTTTAAAATGTGTTTATGTACCCCTAGCAGGTTTGGCTTAGTAGTTAGAGTGTCGGTCCGAGGACTGAACGGTCAAAGGTTTGATTCCAATCACAGGCACACATCTCGGTTACAGGCTCCATCCCAGGTCAGGACGCATGCAGGAGGAAACCAATCAATGTGTCTCTCTCACATCGAGTTTCTCTGTCTCTCCCCTTCCCTTCTGCACTCTTAAAAAAACAAAAAACAACAACAAAGAAACCAATGGAAAAAATACCCTCAGGTGAGGAATAAAAACAAAAATAAATACATAAATAAATGTGTATATGTTTAGAAAACTAGGATGGAAAGATATATAAATTTTAAGATGACATTTCTCATGCTTCAGATTGGAAAAAATAAAAACATCACCCATGTCTAGTGAATATTAGTATCAATGAGGATGAATTCTTTTATACACTGTTGGTGAGAGAGTTGTGTGGGAGGAGAAAATTTCTCTTCCTTCATAGTTCTTCTGGCTAGTCTAATAATTAAACTGACATGAGACAGATTAACAAAGAAAATAACCAAATTTAATTACGTATGTACATATGGGGGGGCGGTCTGTGAAAATGTGGGACCCTGGAACATATCAGGCAGTTGGGGCTTCTAGGCCATCTTGAGCTAAGGAGAAAGGGGGGCAGTGGCTTGGACTTCAAAGGGAAGGTCGGCAATTCACAGGTAGATGAGAAGGAGCAAACGTTTGGTGAACAAATTCTTGCTGGGCTACCCAGAAGCAACGGGACACAGAGGAGAGTCTAAGAACAGACTCTGCGAGGTCCCTCCCTGTTGGCCACACTTAGTTCATATCATGCTAAGGTGATAGATAGTTCCCTTGCTTTAAGCAGGTTTTCCTACCTGAATTCCTTTAGGCAGGTAAGGGGGGAAGCTCTTCTTAAGTTTTTTGTTTTTTTAATAATATATTTTTATTGATTTCAGAGAGGAAGGAGAGGGAGAGAGAGATAGAAACATCAATGATGAGAGAGAATCATTGATCAGCTGCCTCCTACACGCCCCCGACTGGGGATCGAGCCTGCAACCCGGGCATGTGCCCTGACTGGGAATCGAACCGTGACCTCTTTGTTCATAGGTCGATGCTCAACCATTGAGCCACACCGGCTGAGCTCTTCTTAAGCTTGTTAGACTTTGTCTTTAGCTGGAAATAATCTGCATGCTAGGGTGACACATCCTGGGAGACTCGTTCTGAACCTCTACAGTGTCTTAAAAGTAACCAACTTAAAATAGTCAAATTCCCAAAAAGGTCTATCTGTGGTTGGCAAACTGCTCCTGATAGGAGGGCTCATGATAAGAATAGAGCCACAGTTACTTAATAATTATTCACCTTACTAACTATAGACACGTTTTCCTACAGACCTTAGGAAACTGGAGGATGTGCTGCAAGAAGAAAAACAGAGCTGTAGAAAGATAAGAGACACTTTGGGGCCCAGATGGGTCCATTGCTCAGAAAATACATTTTGAGAACAGACAAAGGACAGGACATGCTTTGATATGGTTGCTGTGCCTGGACACTGGCCTCTCTGGGAGTTTGTTTCAGGAATACTGACCATTCCTGAGCTGGTTTTAACACCAATGAAAATTAACTAACTTGTTATCGGACTTCAAGATCCTGGAAAGAGACACATGGACCACAGACCCTGCAACTATTCTTCCTACCCCTTCCCCCCTTTCCCCTTGCATGTAGCCTCTCTCTATTCCTTATCTATATGTTCTATATATATGTAAAAGCCCAGTGACCAAACAGTGGAATGACCAGAACGACCGTCAACCAGTTGCTATGATGCGCACTGACCACCAGGGAACAGACACTCAACGCAGAAGCTGCCCCCTGGTGGTCAGTGCACTCCCACAGACCGGGATGAGCAGTGCTCCCACAGCGGGCAGATCCCCATAGGCCACGCCCCCCCACCAGTGCATGAATCTGTGCACCAGGCCTCTAGTCCCTATATAAACAGCCAGCTAGTAGGAGGAGTAGAGCAGATTTTCGTGGGTGACCTGCTGCTCCCGCATACTGCCGGCATTACTGGAATAAATGCTCATATATGATTCAACCCTGTCTCTGCTTAAGTAGTGACAGGCAGCCCAGACCCATTAGTTGTCAGGTTTCACTCCCCCTCAGGGTTAACTAGAAAAGAATTCATGAAAAAGTAGTGGTCTCATTAAAACAATAAACACACAAGAATTCACATTCTGGGTATCCTCAAAATATGCCCACTCATATATACAAAGCAGAAATAGGACTAATTATAAAAATGTTCATCCACAGGGAAATGGTTGAAAAATTAAAGTTTGTCCATACAATGCAACATGATTCAGCCTTTAAAAGAAAGAGGTGGACTTAGGTGAGCACGTGGACAAACCTCCAGGAGATACTACCAAGTTAAAAATACATGGGGAGACGAAACCTAAGTGTCCATCGTTAGACAAATGAAGAAGGATGTGCTGCATATACAATGGAATATTACTCAGCCATAAAAAGAATAAAATCTTATCATTTGCGACAATACGGATGGGCCTAGAGCAGTGGTTCTCAACCTGTGGGTCGTGACCCCTTTGGGGGTCAAACGACCCTTTCACAGGGGTCGCCTAAGACCATCGGAAAACACATATATAATTACATATGCTTTAATTATGTTCCATTTGTAACAATGAAAATACATCCTGCATATCAGATATTTACATTACGATTCATAACAGTAGCAAAATTACAGTTATGAAGTAGCAACGAAAATAATTTTATGGTTGGGGGTCACCACAACATGAGGAACTGTATGAAAGGGTCGCGGCATTAGGAAGGTTGAGAACCACTGGCCTAGAGGGTATTGTGCTAAGTGAAATAAGTCAGATGGAGAAAGACAAACACTATACAGTTTCACTTACATGTGGAATCTAAAAAACAAACAAGCAGAAAAAAACAAACTCATAGAGGCAGAGAACAAACTGATGGTTGCCAGATCAGAGAGGAATTGGGAGGATGGGTGAATAAGGTTAAAGGATTAAGAAGTACAAATTGCCTATTATAAAAATAGACAAGGGGATGTGAAGTACAGCATAGGGAATATAGTCAATAATCCTATACAATAAAAGGCTAATACACAAATTGACCGAACGGTGCAACGACCAGTCACTATGCACACACTGACCACCAGGGGGAAGATGCTCAATGCAGGAGCTGCCCCCCGGTGATCAGTGCACTCCCACAGGGGGAGCGCCGCTCAGCTGGAAGCCCTGAGCCGGGCTCACGGCTGGTATGCACAGCGGCGGTGGCGGAAGCCTCTCCCACCTCCGCAGCAGTGCTAAGCCGTCAGTCGGACATCCCCTGAGGGCTCCCAGACTGTGAGAGGGAACAGGTCAGGCTGAGGGACCCCACCTCCCCAAGTGCACAAATTTTGTGCACTGGGCCTCTAGTATTGTAATAACTATCTGTGGTGCCAGATGGGTACTAGACTTATTGAGATGATCACTTTGTAAGTTATGTAAATGTCTAATCACTATGTTGTACAACTGAAACTAATATGTGACAACTGGAACTGAAAAAAATATTTTTTAAAAAGTGAAAAAAATACACGAGTGTATAAGCAGCAGCATAATAGATACAATATGATCTCATGTAGGTAAAACACACACTTGCATATCTTGATATATATGTGGAAATTTTAAGGAAACATATGAACTTACAGAAAAAGGTCTGGAAGGAGACAGCCCCCAAATTAACAGTGATCATCTCTATTATGGACTTTTCAGAATTTCACTTATATATTTAATGCCTTGTTTTTACAAGCTGTTGTATACAAATAACAAAAAATAAGATATGTAATAACAGAAGAAAATGTTACATTGTTAAATCAAAAATTCAAGCTACAATACATCATGTATGGTTGAAGCTCAATTATGTTATAAAAAGACTAGAGGCCTGATGCATGGAAATCGTGCAAGAGTAGGCCTTCCTTCCCCCAGCTGCCGGCACCGGCTTCCCTCCGCCACCTGGGGCCCGGGCTTCCCTCGAAGCCCCGGCTTCATCTGGAAGGTCGTCCGGAAGGACATCTGGTCTAATTAGCATATTACACCTTTATTATTATAGATATGTTACAAAACTGGACTGAGTGGTTTGAAACAGGGGTGGGAGTGGGACTTTTTATTCTATACTCTTCAGAATTTTTGAACCTATTACTATTTTTTAAGGTGAGTGAATGTAACAATTCTTTTTAAACTGGAAAGAGAAAATATGCCCTTAATGTTATGTGTGGTTATGGCTGGAATTACAAGTAATTTTAATTTTTTTAAAACAAATGACAAGATGTAAGGTTGATTTACAACCCTTAAGCAGGTGATAGGTTCCTGGAAGATTTATTTTCTCATTTGTAGATTTCTGCATTTTCCAAATTTTCTTAAACAAACATGTATTACTTTTATTTTATTCTTCCATTTTATTTTTTTACTTTCACAATCAGAAAAAAAGAAAGAAAGCTATAAACTCATTTAAGTTATTTTTAAAGAATGTAGTCAAGCAAGAAGTCACCAGGCAGGTACATGATAAATTATAAAGAGATCAGATGTTTTGAAAGAGCACCTCCTTTTAAAACTCAACCTAACATGGGACCTGATGTGTAAGAAAGACAAACGCAGAGTTTACTGGGCGGGGCCTCGTGCCCCCACTCACACCTGCAGAACCCAGGGCTCCAGGACACCATTAGGAAGTGCACTGTTACAGACAGACTGAGGCTGCAGGGGCTGGGCGCAGGCTCTTAGTGCTGGGATGGTCAGAGAGGGCTTCAGGGAGGAGGCAGAAACAGTGTGAAAGCTAACAGGATGTCAGTGGGCATGTATGATGTGAACAGGCATTTCGAGGAGGAGAAATGTGCACACTGGCACAAGCCCTCCCCTCCCTGCACTGCTGACTGACAGCAGGTTTTATGCAGTGACTCATCTGTGATCAGGGCGGAGAACCGCTGGGGCCAGACTAGGTTCCCTCTAGGAACAGGGAGTCACAGAAGGTTCCTGAACACATGCATGACAGAACGAAGGAGCTGCTGATGAACACACTCCTGCATATCCATTCCCTCCCTCGAGCTATCGCCGGGCACTGGCAGCAAGAAGACAGGCAACCTTCTAGGCCTTGATGTATGAGGGCCTGCAGCTCGCTGTTACGCAACTGATGGGCTTTGCCAAGGCTGTGCTGCACTTGGTCAGAATGACAGGCCAGACAGGCCAGGGACCTTCCTACAGTCCTAGCCTCAGGCAACCTGCATTCTAAGGGCAGCCAGGCTGGGTACCCCAAGTCACAGCTCATGGTACGTACCTCACTGGGACTGGGACCAAGGCCTTCTGCTCCACTACTTAGCAGCTGTGGCACCTCGGGCAAGTTACTCTCTCTGAGCTACAGTCTCTGCTCCTGTAAATGGTGATTCAATTATTCATACAAGAAGTATTTACTGAGCATCTGCTCTATGCCAAGTACAGTCATAGAAAATGGGGGTCAGTAGTGACCAAATCATTCCAAAGCTCCTGCCCTCATGGAGCTTATATTCTAAGGGGATGGGAAGTACCCACTTCATGGGGCTGTGAAAGAGACTAGATGAGACATTTCCTGGAAAGCACTGGTGGCAGTAACAATTCCGCACCTAATTCCAACCTGTGTGAGGTTCTCCCCACTCCCCCCTGACATCACCACCAACCAATTCTCTGACACCACCTGGGTGTCCTGCAGTTCAACTCAATTCTGACACTATCTACCTGGAGACGGCATCAGATCTCACAGGTTAAGGGCTCAGCCCCACAAGACTGCCCCCTCACCACAAATCAGTTGTGCCTGTACTTCTGACCAGCTAGCTATCGCCTAGACCAGTGATGGCGAACCTTCTGAGCTCGGTGTGTCAGCATTTTGAAAAACCCTAACTTAACTCTGGTGCCGTGTCACATATACAAATTTTTTTGATATTTGCAACCATAGTAAAACAAAGACATATTTTTGATATTTACTTTATATATTTAAATGCCATTTAACAAAGAAAAATCAACCAAAAAAATGAGTTCGCGTGTCACCTCTGACACGCGTGTCATAGGTTCGCCATCACTGGCCTAGAGTCTCCAATAACCCCCTCCTTGGGTCTGATTATTTTGCTAAGGTGGCTCACAGAACTCAAAGCAACATTTACTTATAGATTACTGGTTTATTATAAAAGGACATAGCTCAGGAGCAGCCAGATGGACGAGATGCATAGGGCAGGTATATGGGAAAGGTTGCATAGTCTCCATGCCCTCTCCCGGGGTGCCACGCCCCTCAAATCTCCACATGTTCACCAACCTGGAAGCTCTCCAAACCCCATCCTTTAGGTTTCTAAGGAGGCTTCATTACATAGGCATGATTGATTACCTGGTAAATCACTGATCACTGGTGACTGCTTCAACCTCTAGCTCCTCCTCTCCCCAGAGCTCTGGGGGTGCGACTGAGTCCAACCCTCTGATCACAAGCTTGGTTTTCCTGGCCCATCCTTGATGTCTTGCTCAAAGTCACCTCATTAACATAAATTACACCATTATTGCTCTCATCACAGGAAATCCCAAGGGTTTTTGAAGCTCTGTGCCAGAAACAGGGACAAAGAACAAATATATATATCTTACTATAAATCACAATATCAAAGTAGTAATTTATTATTATGCATTCCCTGCAGCCCTTCGTACCAAGGAGGCACCCAGCAAACACCAGAGATCTAAAAGTTTTCTACCCAGAAACAAAGTACCCTACAATTAGCACTGGCCCTAATTAGACTAGCGCCATGGTCCTCTCTCTGCACCCCAGGCCCCCCCCCCTTTGCCCTGCCCCTAGCACTGTCAATTCCACACTAATAAACAGGGCAGGGCACAGAGAATGAAGGCGATCACCCTGTGGCCATTCATCACAATAAATGCTGCTGCCGGCTCTTAGAAACCCTCTCAGCCCTCAAGTCCTCAAGGAGAAGGAGTAAAACTGCTGGCCGTCCCTTCTCAGGCAGCTCAGGCAGTGCAGGCTACAGACCTCAACTCACTGTCAGGGAACCCTCATGACTGCAGGGCAGCACCTAGGGGCTCATGCAGGCGACCTGGCCCCTCCAACCAGCGGGCCCATGGCAAGGCAAGCCCTCACCTGGTGGGTTTCAGCGTTAAAGATTCATTCCAATGCGCTCACGGAGTGGGTAATGGGCACAGGCAGCACATATTCTGAGCCGAGTGGTCAGAATTACTGGTATGAGTTGAAAGGAAAATATAAATGGTAAGCCAACTTCAGAACCGTCCTTGGGGTTCCAAGAAAGCACTCCATCAAAAAACTTGCTGGCACGTACGGTGCTATGTAATGACAGTTTCAGCTTTCCCCACCAACTACACGCTGGTGTTCTGATCCAGCCTCTATTTTTACAGCCTGAGTAATGCCTGGGCAAAGGACCAGATGAGAATCGGAGACAGAGGGGCAGGGCAAGAGAGGTGATGGCACAAGAAATGGGCCCCAGATCCTACTCAGCCTCCACCAGCAAACTCTTCGGAGCATTGTTAGGACAGCAGCCAAGGGCTCCTCAGATCCTGGCTAACTTCCCCTGCAGCCTCGTCGCCCTTCTGGCCCCAGATCCTGAGCGCCCTTTTGGCTGGTACCTTACCTGCCTTGAATGAGTGAATGAGCACCGTCTTAAATGAGTGAATAATCACACCATAGCAGCCTGACTCCGGGACGCTGCTCCCTGTAACCCCACGTTCCCCTTCTCATAACTCAGAGTCTGTGTCCATTTCACGCTCTTGGCCCAGATGCCTTCTTGATCTGGTTAACTCCTGCTCACCCTTAAACTCAGCTCAAATGCCACCTCCCCCGGGAAGTCCTCCCTGACCCTGAGGCTGGGTGAGTTCCTCCAACACTGAGCAACCACAGCCCTCCCACAACCCTCATCAACACCACAGGCCCGAGTCGGCTTCTTTGCTTGCCTCCCCCAGGGCTGGGTGGACACAGAGCTGAGTCAACAGCAGGTGCTCAGCAGGGGTGTGTGGGAAGGAAGGGGGGAAAGAAGGGCACCCAGAAGGAAGCTGTCACAGAAACCTACAACAAACTGAATAAGAACACATCATGCAAACCCAATAGGTCAATGGATCATTCATTAATGTTACTGGGGAAAAACAACAGGAAGCAGTTGGGCAAATATTTGTCAATGAATTTGAGTGGGAAGCAGAGGTCACTGTTTGCTGTGACCTCACCTCTGAACCTCTGTACCCCGCACCCAGATGTGGGCTGGGGCCAGGGCTGAACAGCAGGAGAAACTCAGGAAGGCGGGGTGAGTAGGGGCACTTGCAGGCTCAAGAGCAAGGAGCTCTCACAGGCTTGGCGCTCTCAGGGGCTCCTCTGGCCTTGGGGGTGCCTGAGACCTTTTTTTTTTTCTGGGGTCATCTACAGCTGCTGAGGGACATCGATTGGAACTCATTCCCACAAAGCTGTGAAGAATATGCATGCCCTGGTTCAAGAAACGGGAATCATGAGGACCTTCCATTGTCCTGCTGGCCCAGTTCCCAAAAGTGGGAACAGAAGCAGGGATTGAGGACAGATGATCTGGGAATAGAGCCTGTTTTTGGCTGGAGCCTACTTAGCACAGCATTTCCTTCTAAGACAGGCACCCATTTGCCCATCAGTATTCATTTCTTCCTCCTGGCTAAGAGAATCCTGATTTGGGGGTGGGGAGAACGGTGTAACAGAGATTGCCAGCTAATCATGAAACTCAGATCCTCTTTCTCCTAAGCACAGGGCTGGGCCACCTTTCACAGCCTCTGCTGCAGGAGGTGTGACCATGTGACGGAGCACTGGTTAATGGAATAATTCACCACCTCCATGCCTGGTCCGTAACTCCTCCCCCGCACCATCCTCCACAGGCCTTCCTCTTGTGCTGATTAATACAAAGGAGCATGGCAGCCTTAGAGCCTGGGTCCCTAATTCACCTCTGGAAGGAACAGCCATTTTGAACTTTACGTGAGCAAAAAGGAAATGTCTATCATGTTTGAGCCATTAAGCATTTTGGGGTTGCTTTTCAGCAGTGAGTCTACCGAACTATTCTGTGCAGCAATGTGCCTACAACAATGTGGCTAAATACTCACACGGCCCTTTTCATTAGGAATGGTCATGTGACAGTTCTGGCCATGAAACGTCAGGGGAAGTCTGCTGGGTGTCTTGAGGAAAATGTCTGCTTTCCTGATAAAAGGTACCACTGTGGCTGGAGCCTCCTTCCTGCTGCAGTCATTCTGCCATCCGGAAGGAAAGGCCAAGGCAATAACAGAAGCGCCAGCCCAGACAGACATCAGCTGTTGAAACCAATGCCAGCAACCACCTACCTTCGGACTTCTTATCACATGAGAAACATAAACCATGATTTGCTTAAGCCACTGAGGCAGGGCTTTCCGTTACTTGAAGCCAAACACAATCCTAACTGCGTTGCAATCACTCATTCATTCACCCAACCTTTATCAAGGCCTATTTCATGCCAGCCCTTGTGCTAAGGATTGAAGACTTCCTGACTGGTTTGGCTCAGTGGATAGAGCGTCTGCCTGCAGACTGAAGGATTGAAGACTTAGAGATGAGCTGGGGTGGCCCCTGCCCTCCAGGAGCTCCCAGTCAAGCTGGGGGGGGGGGGTGCGGGGGGGGCAGGCCCCTGAGTGGACAATCCTAATGTGGTGGGAACTGGATACCGTGAGGACACGCGTCGTCCCCCGGGAAGTGTGAGCATTGGGTGGTGGGCGGGCAGAGGCAAGGAGTTCCCAACTCCCTTTCTGGCATTCTGCACACACAGCAAACAAACATTCCTCAAGCTAAAGAGCAAGTGAAAAGAATGTGCTATGCTCAGTCAAGCCAACTGCGGTTACTCACTGTACATCGAGCTGTTAAACACCATCCATTAATGCAGCTGTTTCAAAATAATCAGCAGTCATTAGAGCAAGGAGAAGAAGAGGGAAAAAAAAATCACACACCATTAACTTAGAAATTATGTGAACCGAGGATGAGGCAGCCTTGATTAGATCTTACTTGCTGACATTAGCCATCGTCTAAAACAGTGGTTCTCAACCTTCCTAATGCCGAGACCCTTTAATATAGTTCCTCATGTTGTGGTGACCCCCAACCATAAAATTATTTTCATTGCTACTTCATAACTGTAATGTTGCTACTGTTATGAATTGTAATGTAAATATCTAATATGCAGGATGTATTTTCATTGTTACAAATTGAACATAATTAAAGCACAGTGATTAATCACAAAAACAATATGTAATTATATATGTGTTTTCCAATGGTCTTAGGCGACCCCCAAAGGGGTTGCGACCCACAGGTTGAGAACCGCTGGTCTAAAATATAATTTCTTTTTCAAAGAAGATACACTAATTTTTCACTTAGAAGACAGAGTAAAATAAAACACACACACACACACACACACACACACACCACAAAACAACCAACAACTGTTCATGCCATGACCTTTGACCATAAATGTCCAAGCTTTGATCATTCAGGTCTGTGTTTCCATTAGGGACTTTGATGGAGACAAATTGGCGACAAAAGATGACCTGTCTGGGAAATCAAGAGGCAACCGAGACCAGAGGTCAGCGCACCTGGGAACTGTTTGGCAACTAGAGAAAAGGTTTTCCTCTTTTTAATTCAATTATGCTTTCATAGGAATAAACAGGGTTTTTTTTTCTTTTTAAATGAATGGCATTATTTGCCATTTTTTAAAAGATTTTTAAAAATTTGATGTTAGAGAGAGGAAGGGAGAGAGAAACATCAGTGGTTGTCTCCCCCACGCTCTAACCGGGAATCGAACCTGCAACCTGGGTATCTACCCTGACTGGGAATCAAACC
>NW_005875208.1:0-12852 GCF_000147115.1 Myotis lucifugus
GGCTTTTTAATTTTCTGATTTCGTTTCTCTTACTTAGCCTAGTTATCGTTATGGTTGTATAACTATTGGCATCTAATTATTGCAATTGAATATAAAGCTGTTTAAACTTCTTGGCCCGTGCTCAGAAGTCGGTATTTTGTGGAAGAGCCACACTCAAGGGGCCAAAGTAGCCGCATGTGGCTCTCGAGCTGCGGTTTGCCGACCACGGCCCTAGGTCTGCGCTCCACAGACGGAGAACATGGGCTCAGAGAGGTTAAGTCACTTCCCCGGACTCACACAGGGAGGGTCTGAACGGGATCGGGACCCACCCCACCCTGTTTGACCCTGAACCTGGTCCCTCACCACAGCGCTGGGCCCCGGGGACAGGCAGGCAGGGGGCGGGAAGACAAAACGGGTCACGGGCACCCACCCCAGAACATCACTTGACTTCACACCCATCAGCAAAATATGTGCTTCTTGCCAAAGAGCACCCAGGGATTCAAGAGGCTTGCTTTTTTATTGATTTATTTATGTTTTATTTACTGAGCCCACATCGAGAGGGGGTCCCCCCTCCCCCAGCTTCCAGCCCTTCTTCCCCTTCGAAGCTTCTTCATTCCTCTTCCTCCCTGGCTAACAGTCTCCCCTCCCACCATCTGCTCCCACGATGGCCGATCCTGCCCACCTTGCTCCCCTGGGGATGGAGGGGCCCAGAGCTCCCCCCTCCCCCAGGGGCTGTAATTTGAGGGGCTGCGCAGCTGGAATGGACCCAGGGCCTCCCCGGGCTGCCCTCCCGACACTGTGAGTCGGCTGGCCTCTGCCCTCTGCCCTCTTCTGCCATTAACCCTGTCACCTGCCGGACATCAGCCCCCGGGCCCAGTCTGTCATCCGTGGCCAAAGATGGATGGGGGGCGGCTGGGAAGCAGAAGCAGCGACCCCTTAATGAGATCTGGCGGGGGCGGGCGGGGCTCTATCAGGCAGCAGCCGGGCCAGGTCGGCGATAACGGCCCTTGTTCTGCCTGAGCCGTTTTCCTCCCATGGAGGGAAGACAGACAGTGAGAAGGTGCAGAACAGGCTGGGGCGGGGGGGGGGGGGGGGGGGGGCACAAGAATCTGTGCCCAAGTTCCCCACCCGGCGGTTCTTGTGTGGGACACCAAAATTGAGGGGGGAAAAATGGGCGAATCTGGGGGGAAAAATGACCGCCCCCCTTGCATTCTTCTTGGCACCGTGACCCCAGCTCCCTGGGAAGAAACAGACACAAAGAGTCACCAGGAAACAGGAGACCAGCTGCCGACTGCGGCAGCCCCAAGGCGGCCCTGGGGACGCCGTGTCTCCTCTCCACGTGCAGAGAAACCAGAGCCAGGGAGCCCTTCCGGGGTGCTGTCTATAGAGTGGGGAGCATCTTCAGAGGAAAAGAGTGGGTGCAGGAGGGGATGCAGGGGCCTCCTACACATCCCCCACCCTCAGCGATTCATGGATTGTCCAAGAAAGCGATGCTGAGAAGCACCCATTTTAACTCTCCATCGCGCGGCAGGGGCGGGGGCAACAGATGCCTTAGGCAGGGGAGACAGCACCCAGATCAGCAGCAGAGCCAGCGCGGGAACCCCGCATCCTAGAAGATCGTTTTCCTTAGCATCCACCCTCTCACCTTCTCACCTAGGTAGAAAGTGTAACAGCTGCTAAGATAATCGTCCCTGGACGTGTTGGAAAGGGCTTGTTCCTTCCCCAGTTCCTCTCCCACACCGCCCCCACACACACACACAACATACAATGCACTGCCCCGGGCGATGCCTGGGAGATAGGCCGCTTGGGGACTGCGGCTGAGGATGCTTCCTGTGTCACCCCAGCGGGAATGGGGAGACTGGAATGAGGTTGGATCCCCCTCCCCCCTCCCCGTCTGTGAAGAGTAAGGAGAAGCAGAGGGAATACAGCCAATAACATTGTAAGAACTGTGTATGGTGCCAGGCGGGTACTAGACTCATTGGGGGATCGCTTCGTACGTTATTTAATGTCTAACCACTGTGCTGAGCACCTGAGGCTAATATAAAATAATGCTGCATGTCCACTGTAATGGAGAAAAAAAGTTTTTAAAAGCAGGGAGAGGTTCAAACTCAGGAAAAAAAAAGAAAAAAAAAGGAAGGAGAAGAAGCACCAAATGGTACCCGCAAAGGCCGCTGCGAGATGCTTTGGCCACTTGTTTTGACATTGTTGCTGCCAGGCCTCCCAGAGCCACCGCCTTGGTGCTGACTGTGATGGTTCTGGTTCCCGAGCCCGCCCCACCCCAGCGTCCTGGCACAGGCTGAGCAGCATTTGTAGTTTTAGGAGGTTGGGGGTGCAGGGGCGGGCAGGACAGGAATCAGGAGGCTTGGCTGCTGGTCCTGGTTAGTTCTGGGACCCTCAACAAGTCTTTAAATCTTTCTGGGCCTCAGTTGCCTCGTCTTTAAGAGGGGATGTTAGACAGCGGTCTTCACACTTCTTTTAAATCAGTGGCTCTCAACCTTCTGGCCCTTTAAATACAGTTCCTCATGTTGTGACCCAACCATAAAATTATTTCCGTTGCTACTTCATAACTGTAATGTTGCTACTGTTATGAATCGTAATGTAAACATATGATATGCAGGATGGTCTTAGGCGACCCCTGTGAAAGGGTCGTTCGACCGCCAAAGGGGTCGCGACCCACAGGTTGAGAACCGCTGTTTTAGAGCGAAGGACCAGGCCTTGCTGGCTTGCACGGCCTCCAAGAACCCATCATGTTGATTTCCCAACTTTGCATGGGGTGACTTCCGGTCCGTAGCTTGGACTGGGCTTTGGTAGGAGGATTTACTTGACAGAAGCTGGCAAATGCTACAGATCGGGGCTTCTCCGCTCCCACCCCCGCGAAAATTGAGAATCGGCTGTTAAACGTTTGCCAGCGCATCACTGACCAGACTCTGACATGTTATATAAAAGCACAGAAAAGCAGAGCTGCTGTGGCTGAAGCTGGAGCGTCCCCTCCTCACCAAGCTGTGGCCAAACCCAGGACTTAAAAGCTGTCACACAAGAAACCTGAGATTCATTCCAGGCTGAATTCTGCGAGTCTGAGTTACAGGCCACAGAAGGGATGCAGGAGGGAGGATGAAGAAGAATAAAGAGGCTTGGGTTTTACAACTGTATTTGGCTGATCAAGACTTGGCTGTGAGCCCCGGTCTGCGTGGCTCAGTTGGTTAGAGCATCGTCCCGTACCCCGAAAGGCTGCGGGTTGGATTCCCCGTCAGGGCGCATGCCAGGGTTTCGGGTTCAATCCCCGGTTGGGTTGTGTGTGGGAGGCAGCAGATCAATGTTTCTCTACCTTCTTCTCTCAAAAATCTTTCACCAAACACACAAAAAGACTTCGCCCACAGTGGAGTTGCTTATCCCTGAGGTCCCAAGGCTTGTGGCGGCTCTGAAAGCAGGGCCCTCACGAGAGGTCTTGCACCAGGAGGCCTCCCACTGGGGGGCAGGAAGGAGGGATTGCTTTAGGGGAGAGCACAGCACCCATCTCCTCTCCTGGCCTCCCCGCCCCCAAGCTGCCCCCTGACCTCCTGGGGAAGAGAAGTGACGTGTCCCCTGGGTGCATTCAGGTGCAGAGAGAGCAGGAGCCGCCTGGGGAGGCCCAGTGGCTTTATCAGCACGTAGTGGGGACGATGCCAGTCAGAGAGGTGAGACCAGAAATGAAAGGCAGGGCTCGCCCTGAGCGCCAGTCTGAGTTACTGGCCTTGGCGGTTTCTGTGTGTCAGCACCATTTTGTGGGACGGGGCTGCTACTCGTAAGTCAGGTTAAAGTCATATTCATCTTAAATGTGGTCTTTTCAGTGGGGAGAGGAGAGGGCGGTCCCCAGGGACCATCACCTCCTTCCGCTTGCACCGAAAGGGCCACAGTTACCTCGTGTCTGTGAAGGATGCGAAGTCAAGATTCCCAACTTCCTTTCTCTCAGGCCCTGTTGGAATCAGCCAGACTGACTCACTCTCGGGGGTGGGGCTGGGGGAAAAGCAAAGGAAAAGAAAGAAAAGCAAACATTTGTGGCCGAAAGAATAAATCCTGGCATTTAATCCAGTGGGTTCTAAATCTGCCAATCACCAGAATGACCTGGGAAGATCTAAAAAATACAATTTCTTGCCCTGACCAGTTTGGCTCAGTGGATAGAGCGTCGGCCTGCGGACTCAGGGGTCCCGGGTTCAATTTCGGTCAAGGGCCTCTACCTTGGTTGCAGGCACATCCCCAGTGGGGGGTGTGCAGGAGGCGACTGCGACTGATCGATGTTTCTCTCCCCCTCCCTTCCTCTCTGTAAAAAAAAACAATAAAAATATATTTAAAAAATACAATTTCTTGCCCCTGCTCCTAGCCTTACTGATTTATTTTATTATTTTAAGGGAAAGAGAGAGAGAGAGAAACATCAGTGATGAGAAAGAATCATTGATCCACAGATCGGCTGTCTCCTGTACACCCCACACGGGGGATCGAGCCCACAACCTGGGCAGGTGCCCTGACCGGGGATCGAACGGCGACCTCCTGGTTCATAGGTCGACATTCAACCACTGAGCCGCACCGGCTGAGCTGGCCTTACTGATTTAACAATTTCCAGCAGAGGACGGTCCTGCTGTTGCGGAACCATTAGCTTCACGCTCCTGGCTGCCCGCAGTGGAGACGGCGCTGCCATCAGTGCTGACCATCAATTAGACTTTGTCTTCTTTCTACTTCCAAGCGATTTCCTCGTTCTCCTCTAGCAAATACTGAGCGATCGTGAAAGCTCTTCCCTACCGCTAACCTGCACCTCCGCTGCAACCTGAGCCCCTCGTATCCATGTCCGTGCGCCTGGCCTGCCGGCTCCCAGAGCTCGCCGCACGCTGAATGCTCTGGGGTTATTTCTTCATCCCACAGACATTCCTTCAGCACCTCGTCGCCAGGTCCTACCTCAGGTGCCGGGGAGACAGCGGCGAATGAAATGGACATGATCCTTGGCCTCTGGGCTTACAGCCTGGGAGGGAGTCGGAATGAAACTACAATATTGGGATGTTGGGAGAGGGGAGATGTTGGCTCAGGGGCTAAGGGGTGAGGAATAGAGTCCTGAAGGAACAAGGGGTAGGCTGGGACTTAGCACAGTCCAGAAGGGGGGATGGGAGGGTGGGGAGCATAGCTCCCGGCAGCAAGAATATCATGTGTGGGGATGAAGGTAAGACAGCAACGCCAGCCCCGATGAAACGAGTGCAAACCCATACAGCCAGGCATTGTGCCTCCTGAACCCGCCTGTCACTCCATGGCCCTTCCCAGAAACCCCTCTCAGCTCTTCCCTGACTCCGGGCCCCAGGGAGCCGGGAGCGAGACAAAGAACTTTTTGTCTGATCAGCTGAGCTATAATGAGAGAATGACCCCCGTTCTCATTTATGCAGCCAGCCCGGAGCTGGCTTTTGTCAGAGCGGCCCTGTGTGTCGCTCACAGTCCGCCATGCATTTTACAATCGTCCCACAATGCCTGTCTTGCATTTTATTTCTGCCTAACTTCCCTTTCAGCTTTCTTTTTAAAAGCCTTGCCTCCTTGCTCTCTTTTTACTTATCTCTGTCTTTGAAGTGGAACACGTCGGGAAGATGTGGGTTTCGGGGAAATCTGCCATCCCAAGGGCCCTTCTCCAATGAAATGCAGGTCAAGCCGAGATCTGGAGTTGAAAGCTGATTAGTCTAAATGCCCACATTTTAGAGTCGAACCAATCTGCCCATCAAGGCCGCTGATCCCATCCTGTCTGATTTGCCGCAGGGAGGGGGCGGCGGGGGGAGCGAGGAGGGGGGCAGAGTCAGCACCAGACAGTGATGCGCCGGGCAGAACAGACTCTCTGCACCGAGGCTCCTGGAAGGGAGGGCGGTGGGGAGGGGGCAGATGCCGAGAGGCCCCTGGGAGCCATGCCAACAGATGGGCCTGCCTGAGCCCCTGACTAAACCAACTAACCCTTCCCAAGCCGATCAGTGTGAGGGGCCAGAGCCCCCTATTCTTCCCTGGGACCCCGAGTGGAGCAACAGGGGCCACGAAGGAATTCACTGGTCAAAGCCAGTTTGGTGGGTGGGAGCGGGGAGGTCAGCAAGGGGCAGGCGCGGGGGCGGGTTTGCTCGCCTTGGCCCATGGGAGCTGAGCCAGCTCGGGCCGCGCAGGAGGGCTGCTTTGGCATTCTCCTGCAGTTACCAGGCCTCCCGCCTGCCAGACTGCTGGTGTGCAGGATGGGGGGGTGGGGGTGGGGGTGGGGAGGGGACGGCCCCCTCCCCAAGGAGCCCCAGAGAGGGGCCAGGAGTAGGGGGAGGCCACCCGTGGCCTTTGAGGCTGAAGCACAAGCGCCTTCCTCAGCTGCCAGGGAAGAATTTAATTACCAATTAAAGCCCCTCCATCTGTTTCGGGCCTGCCAGCGAGCTCTCCCTACCCTTTAATTACATCTCTGACAACAATTTAACTCAATTAGCTGGTAAACACAGAGAATGCAGGCAACCCAGGGCACCCTCGTGTCCCTGCCATCTGTCTGTCTGTCTCAGGCTCTCCCCACGCGCTCCCAGTCTGTCTGTCCTGCCCCTGCTTCCCCAGCTTGTTTTGACCCCACCCCTACCCCCCAGCCCCCACCCCCGCTCAGCGTTCTCTTTTCCTTCTATCTTCTCCAGCACCTCTTGTCTGTCTCACACCAGCTGGGTGTCTGCCCCCTGATCTTTGTCATTCCACCTTCCGTCTGTCCGTCCCCTTCCACCTTCCTGCCTCGTTCCCTCCCGTGCAGGCCGGTCTCCAGCGGGCCCTTCTTTTCCTTCCCTCCTCCCCGTCTTCTTTCTTCTCTGCATCCCTCCTCTGTTAACCAAGTCCAGCCCTTTGGGCGTCTCTTTGCGTTTCCTTCCCGGCTGGTTTCCCTAACCTTTACCATCTCCTTTTGTTTTGCCCACTCAGCAAAGGCCAGGCCAGGGAGTAACAGTTGCCATAGTTTGAGGACTTGCCTTGCCCATCGCCGGCGAAGAGCTTTACGTGTATTGTTTTGTTGACTCCTCACAAAGATTCCGTGAAGGAGGTATAATTGATCCAACTGTACGACGGGGCATCCCTGAATCCCTGAGAGATTTTGCAACCTGCCCAAGGTCACAGAGCTGCGACACGCAGCACTGGGATTCCAGCCCAGGTCTGCTTACTCCAACGCCGAGCAAGAGCAATGGCCCTTGTGCGGGGAGAGAGAGGCTCTGAAAATTTGGGGAAAGGTTCTGAGTGGCTGCAATGAGGGGCAGAGCGATAGGTTCCCAGTGAACACGGCAGACAATTAGGGATGATTTCTGAGAATCTAGCCTCACTATTTCTGCTGGAGAGAACCTTCCAGATTCTAGTTTGCCACAGTATTGATCAAATTTCTCAGTTCCTTGGGAAAGTAAAACACTTCTAGGACCCCAAGGAGTAGGAGAGAGAGAGAAACAAGTAGGCTATAATTATCCTAGCAACCCTCGCCTGGAATGAGGGGGCGGGGGCGGTGGAAAAGGGCAGCCTGATCCGTCTTGTGGACAGACGGGGACATGATGGAGACCCCAGGTCAGCCAGGTAGTCACATGGCTGCGGCTCAGGCAGGCCCCAGCCAGATAAAACTCATCTGCTTTCTTCCCCAGTCCTTCCTCGACTGACTAATCATTCTTCCTGTGATTAAAACAGAAAAAGACTTGGGGGCAGGGGGAGAGAGACTATAGCCGAGAGGAGAGGCCTAGTTCTTATCTCTGTTTTCTACCTTCTCTTGGTTTTGAGATTTGCAGTCCATCCTCAGAGGTGAGTTGCACTTGGGGTTTAGAACACATTATGCCACTGACACACACCTCTCTCCACACTCTGCCACCTTCGGCAGCAGCGCTGGGGTCCCAACTAAGCTCCCCAAATGCCAGCGGCGGGTTTGAGTCGGCCTAGAGAGGGGGAACGGTACATCACCTAGAACAGTGGTTCTCAACCTTCTGGCCCTTTAAATACAGTTCCTCATGTTGTGACCCAACCATAAAATTATTTTCGTTGCTACTTCGTAACTGTAATGTCGCTACTGTTATGAATCGTCATATAAATATCTGATATGCAGGATGGTCTTAGGCGACCCCTGTGAAAGGGTCGTTCGACCGCCAAAGGGGTCGAGACCCACAGGTTGAGAACCGCTGACCTAGAATGTCCCACGTTACAAATCTCTCAAGGGACGTCCCATCCTGCAGGCAGATGTGGGAAGTTCTCAGCAGAGGCCACCGCGGGGCCGATGGGAGACTGGAAGAGAGGCAGAACCAGAGAAGCAGGGAGAGCTCAAAATGAGGAGGCTCTTCATTCGGGCTTCCCAAGCCTTATGCAAGCGCTGGGTTTCCGGGCAGTTCCACAAACACGACATAATAAAGACCCCGGAATAATGAGGTTGGTTTATTTGTTGTTGTTGTTGTTGTTGTAGTATCTAAACAGACCCATGATTACCTAGAATTTCAGGTCTATCTAACCCCAAGTCCTTTCTGCTGCAAGAATTCCTGTTATAGCCACCCTGGTAATATCCTCTTTGGAATAATTCCGGGGACAGGGAACTCCCTGCCCACTAGGTAACCCCTTTCCATTTCCAGACTGTGTCAATGTTCAGAGAATTCTTCCTCAGATGAAGTCTCCTTGTAATTCCCACCCGGCTGTCCTATTTTCACCGTGTGAAGCAATGCAGAATGTGTAGACCTTCCTCCCCAGTCCGAATGCCAACCCAAAGTCTGTAGCAGGCAGCCAACAGGAACCCTTGCAAATTTAAACATCCTCATTTCTTCAGCTATTCCTCAAATGCTCTTATTTCAAAAGTTCTCTCTTCTCCTTCTCGGTGTTCCTTGTCATTAGCAATGCTTTTCTTGATAAATTGAATGCCCTCGATGAAATCGAATGGGCATAGGACAGAGCACAAATATCACCTCCCTGGTTCTGGAGACTGTATTTTCAGTAATGCAGCTCAGAATCTGTAAATTTTTAATGGCCGCCACAGATCATAGTGGTTTCTGTAATATCATTAGCATATCGAGGTTGCAGTCAACTCAACTTGTTGTTTTGGAAATATGTCACCCTGAGGCCATATCTTCTTCATCCCTGCTGAATTAACACTTTTGGTGATAAGTATAAAGCATATCATCTATGTGTCTTAAATATTATGATAATATTTTAACCTTTTTAAATATTATTTACACAAATCAAATCACCATGTGGGGCATATCATGTTTCACTGCATTTGACTTGCATCAGTGTTCCCATCCTGCCGAGGTTGGGATCCTGTCACCCATAACATTAACCAGCTCTGTATCACCCACAGATGTGAGGAGCTTGTCTTCCATACCTTCGTCCAATCCCCAGTAAAGTATTGAAGAGTACCGCGCCTCCTGAGTGGACTATTTTGAAAGAATCAATGTCTCAATGAGTCTCTCTCCTACCAATGGAGGCTATAGCTGGTTCTTCTTTGGTAACTCTTCATTTTGATCAATTTCAAACTTACAGAAGAATATAAAAAATAGCACCAAGAACTCCCTTTACCCAGATTCACCCACTGTTTACAGTTACCTCCGTTTGCTTCATCCTTCTCTAGCCACGTGTTTACATAGGCATATTTTTTTCTGAAATTTAATTTCATGAGATTAAGTTAGAGACATCTCTTTACTCTAAATACTTTAGTATGTATTTCCTAAGAACAAAGGCATTCTCTTACACAAACAGCCTCAGCATAATTATCAAAATCCAGAAATTTGACATTGCTGCAAGACTACTAGTAATTCATAGTCCACAGTCAAATTCCATCAGCTCCCCCAGTAATGTCCTTCCTAGCCACCCCCACCTCCACCTCCAGCCACCCCCGGTCTAGGAGCCAGCCCAGGCTCATGACAACTGAATGCCATGCCCTTCAGTGGGAGGCCATGGTTTCAGTTCAACATTTTGTTAAAAGCAGTTTGGACACTTTTCTGAAAAAATGCCAACATAAGAAAACAGCCAAACCATCACATCTTCCCAGGATGAAGAGCTGGTAGCTCTGAGGACAGCAAAACAATATGCTGCAGACTCTGAAGGTAATTCCCATGAAGACTTCACACATGTTTTAAGCAATGGAAGCATCTGGAAGAAGTACAGCCAGCCTCCTGCTAAAATGAATTGGAGGGAAAATCCTCAACGGAAGGAATGACTCCTAGGGCATTTGCTTATAAATTTGCCTCATTACTTGGTAGTGAACTGCACACCATCCTAGAGTTTCAGCTCCCGGAGAACGGGGCCTGTGTGATAGTTGCTTTCTCAGATCATTTGTTAAAGTATGGGGCTGCTGGGGTGAATCCCAGGTTTAGCCCCAAGAAAGGGCTATTTCTACCTTCCCTGGGATGAACCCTTCACCTCTAAGATCAGCCATGGAGGATGTAGATGGGCAAACAGATGTGCTGGGTAATCTGTTCCCAATAACTCAGAACAGAGACGGACTGATGGAGGATGGGTAACGTTGACTTCCCGCCACACTCACTCCATAATGGACACCCAGTAGCGGACACACATCAACGAGCACCTGGCAGCAGACCAGATAGTCACCTGCTACATTAAGGCAACTTGGGCCCCAACCAGAACTCAAGTTAACAATGACCAATGTTTCTGTAGATTTCCGCCCCAGCACCCGGCTCAAAGCCTTAGCGCTTAATGCGTAATTGTTTTTTCCCCCCTCTCTTCATCACACCCAGTCAGTCAGCACATTTATTCACACTCTCACATTTATTCTCTTCTCTTCCTTCTGGTCCAGGTCCTACTTTAGATGTGCCCGTGTGCGAATACTCTCCTCAAGCTTCCGTTTCCACTTTAGAGCCACCCAAACCCCTTCATCCATGAGCAAGCCATCCTCTTAGCCTTTGCTCTTGACATCCATTCCCCTGTCCCCTCCACTCCACCCCTCACTTCCTCAGAGACCCTATCTGCTTGCCTCCATCGCCCCAAGTCCGGCAGCCCTTCCCTCTGAGCTGAGCGCTTGCATTTGGCATCTATACCACTTACTTGGCACTTGGCACCTGTCTCTTTAGGTGATTTGTAACTTCAGTGCATCTACTCTTTCTCCCAAGAAAGGCTGTAAAGCCGTCATGTTTTTGTCTCTTCCTATCTTGTATGCAATGCAACACCAGTGACGTAGTTGGAGCACAGTGTTCAGTGCCAGTAATCGTGGAACCTGTCTGGAAAGGGTCTAGGGCTGTTAAATAATAATAACAGCCAACATGTATTGCGCACATAATAACCGCCACATACAGTGCTGCACATTTTATGTGGATTATCTCACATAGCACAGCACCGTGATCTATGGACAAGTATGTTCCCCGTGTGACTGATGAGGACACTGAGACGCTAACTTGCCCTGGTCACCCAGCTAGCACTAGTGAGTAGGAAACCCAGGATTGGGCCCGGGTAGTCCGATGGCAGAGTCCCTGCTCTTAACCACCACAGAGAAGATAACCCAACCCCAAGCCTACAAATAATCATTGTGATGCTGATGATGATAAATAAAAACCTTCCCAAGAGAACGAGGCTCTGATCTGCCCGAGCAGGTTTTACTGTCTGATAACTTCATGTTTGCGAAGCTCTTCAGAAGAAGGCGTTCGATCCCTTCTTGTTCGGGAAGAGAAAGCGAGCTGCAAAGTCGCCTCAGAATTCGGCCTGTGCTTTAAAGGCCTCCTCTCTTCCTTTATATTGTGTCTGGTCCTGGGGTAACAAAGAGGAGCCTCTCCCCTCGGACCCGTCCAGTTCACAGGCCCTCTCCTGGGTTTCTGAATCCCAGGTCCCCCAGAAATCTGTCCTTTTCAGCTCCCACCCCCATTCCTAGTGGGCTGGGTGGAGGAGGGCAGAAAAAAGTCGGGTTGTATCTTCCCATATTTCGGGTCAAGTTTGGGGCCTCAGTGGGACCCTCAGTTCACCCCGGACTCGGAAAGGAAGAGACAGAAAGCGGGAAGCACTAGATTTGTCCCGACTGTGTCCACAGCTGACATCGGAGCCAGGCAGACCCTATCACAGCGGCGGATGTCACCAGCAGAGGAGGGGACGGCGCCGGAAAGAAACAATGGGAGGAGAGACAAAGAGAAAGGAGGGAAGATGGAGCCAAAAGTAGAGATGGTAGTGGGAGGGGGTGAGAGCAAACTCAGGAGAACAGTGGAGGGAAGAGAAAAAGGAGAATTCGAAGCCGTAGCCTTCTGTCCACCTCCCCCCTCGCATCCCTAACTCCGCGGGCGGAAAGCCTCTTTGCTCTCGTGTAACCAGAAGGGACATCCGCCCGCACCACCTCCCGGGCCCGGTGGCTGCAAACAGGGGAGACATGTAAACAGTTGGTGCAGTTCTCCCTCGGGGTCCCCAGGAGTTGCCAGTTTCCCGGGGCCATTCCTCCCCTTGCAGCCTCGGGAGAACCCTCCCCACAGACCCCAGCCGGGCTCCAACGACCCCACCCCCTCCATCCCGACCCTCCGGGGGGCTCCGTCTCCCTGATGCGCTCGGTATCTGTCTGAGCCATCCATCAAGGGTGGCAGGCGGAGGGAAACATGAAAAAGAGCCTATTTGGCTATTAACATCCCCTCCCGCTTTGTTGTCTCTCTCCTCCCTACTCCCCCTCCAGCCCCCCACCCCCCCACCCCCCACCCCACCTCTCCCTTCCCCCCTTTTGCGGGAGACAAAACCAGACTGACAAGCTGAAGACTCAAACATTAATCAAACTGCGCTCCGGAACAACCTTTCCCTCGCATTAATAAATACATTTGCGGCCCCTCATTGGACAGTTGGCCTAATTTGTTTCTTTTTTGCGGGGTGGGGGAAGCAGCCAAGCCCGCGCCCCCGGGCTCCCAACAGCCCGGTGCAAAGCAGATGTTCCGCCGCGGACGCAGAGGG
>NW_005875209.1:0-12849 GCF_000147115.1 Myotis lucifugus
TAGTTTTAAAATGCTCGTGGTCCTCTCTTTCCTAGGATGCTCCCCCTTAGAGCCCAGTCCCCACCACCACGTTGTGAGAAAACAAGGAACAGGACATAGGAAAGGCCACGTGGAGGTGTCTAGCCTACAGCCCCAACTAAGGTTCCAGGCACCAGTGAGCGCCCACTGGCAGACCTGAGTGTAAGTGCATCACGGTGACTCCAGGCCCCACCTGCACACCGCCCAGGTGTCGCTCAGCAGAGCAGAGCTGAAGCCTGCTCACACTGCAAATGCACGAGCAAAATGAACATTACTGCTTTAAGTCACTAAGTTCTGTCACCATTAGTCATTCATCAATAGGTAACAAGAACGCACTGTAACCCATAAAAAGAAGACCTACGTTCCTCCTTCTAAGAGTAATTTAGCCCAATAGGCAGGGATGTATGATTTACTCGGAGAAATCCTGGGCTCTGGAGTCAGGCAGCCCCGAATCCCAGGCCTCTGTTTACTCCTTGAACTCGCTCCTGTCTGGGAAATCGGGAGAACACTCCCCTCTAAGCACTGCTCCATACCCGTCACCACCCTCCTTGAGTCTTGCGTCTCTCCTATTTATTCTGGACACTCAGACAGAGCAATCTGTCTGAAATGCAAACCTGATCCTGGGTCCTTTTCCCTGTCTCCCTATTGCCCATTCCCAAGAGTAAATGGCTAAGCCCCTCAGCCTTGCTTTCAACACTCTGTGGTCTTCCTTCGCCTCCTCTGCTCCTCCCAGACTCTATGCCTTGTGGTATTTGCTCTGTGAACTTTTCCTACTTCGTTTCTTACACTTCCTTCTGAAATCCAAACAGTTCCCAAGGGTCCCATGGAGTCCAGTCTCTACATGGGGTTCTAGCCACAGAAATGTCAGCCTTGTGCCTAAAAGCTTGAAGGATGGGGTAGATCTTAACTATGAGGGTCTCAAAGAGGTGACACAGGAGCATCGCACAGAATTTCACAGAAAGCCACCTGAGCTGAGCATCCTCTTTAGACAAGGCTCCTGCCCTGAAGGGTCCCACTCTGAGCAGCTGGCGTTGCTCTTTCTCCATCCCGTTCTCTTACAGTCACATAGCTGCACTCTCCCCTCTACCCCGTCCGTCCCTACCAGTACCACTCCTGGTCCCAGGCTTCCACTCCAGCCCCGGAGCCAAGGCAACCCATGCCAGCATGGTCAGAGACAGCCAGAGAACCCCGCGGTTCGGGCTCCTGGGCTCCTCTCATTCCTTGGAAGGGAAGCAGCGTCCAGGAGCCTGCTGAGGAAGGCAGTCTCCGCTCCCACGAAGTTGCATTCCTTTTTTTTTTTAATTAAATCTTTATTGTTCAGATTATTATATTTGTTCCTCTTTTTTTTCCCCCATAATTCCCCTCCTTCCAGCTCCCACCCCACTCTCCGCCCTCACTCCCCACCCACTGTCCTCATCCATAGGTGCACGATTTTTGTCCAGTCTCTTCCCGCATCTCCCACACCCCTTTTCCGCCCAAGAATAGTCAGTCCATTCCCTTTCTATGTCCCTGATTCTATTATAATCACCAGTTCATTCTGTACATCAGATTATTTATTCACTTGATTCTTAGATTCACTTGTTGATAGATGCATATTTGTTGTTCATAATTTGTATCTTTACCTTTTTCTTCTTCTTCCTCTTCTTAAAGGATACCTTTCAGCATTTCATATAATACTGGTTTGGTGGTGATGAACTCCTTTAGCTTTTCCTTATCTCTTAAGCTCTTTATCTGACCTTCAATTCTGAATGATAGCTTTGTTGGATAAAGTAATCTTGGTTGTAGGTTCTTGCTATTCATCACTTTGAATATTTCTTGCCACTCCCTTCTGGCCTGCAAAGTTTCTGTTGAGAAATCAGCTGACAGTCGTATGGGTATTCCCTTGTAGGTAACTGAGTTTCTTTCTCTTGCTGCTTTTAAGATTCTCTCTTTGTCTTTTGCTCTTGGCATTTTAATTATGATGTGTCTTGGTGTGGTCCTCTTTGGATTCCTTTTGTTTGGGGTTCTCTGCGCTTCCTGGACCTGTAAGTCTATTTCTTTCACCAGGTGGGGGAAGTTTTCTGCCATTATTTCTTCAAATAGGTTTTCAATATCTTGCTGTCTCTCATCTTCTGGTACCCCTATAATTCTGATGTTGGTACATTTGAAGCTGTCCCAGAGGCTCCTTACACTATCTTCGTATTTTCGGGTTCTTTTTTCATTTTGCTTTTCCGGTTGGGTGTTTCTCGCTTCTTCGCATTTCAAATCTTTGACTTGATTCTTGCGCTCCTCTGGTCTGCTGTTGGGAGTCTGTATAATATTCTTTATTTCAGTCAGTGTATGCTTACTTTCTAGTTAGTTCTTTATCACAGCATCGAGGGTCTCATTAGATTTCCTGTACATCTCATCAAGTTTATCGACAGACTCTAGAAGCCTCTTGAGAGACCTCAAAAGTGTGGTTCTGAACTCAATATCCTCCCTTGATAGTTTTGTCCTGTTTCTTTGTCTCTGCATTTTTTACGCTTTCTTGGTGCACCCCCTAGTGGTCTTTGTGCGCAGTCTTGTTGTAGTTAAGCCTTGATTGTTGTAGTTAATACTAGAGGGATTTTACCTCCAGGCCGACTGGCTGTGAGAATCAGCTGTGTTTGCAGTGGGAGAACTTCTGTCCTCTAGGGAGGTGCTAATCTAGCCTTTGCCTGAGGCTATCTGGCAAATGGCTCTGTGCAGGGCTTGGTCGGGGCGGGTCCCACGGGATCAACAGGGTGGAGGAGGGAGCAGTTATGGCTGCTCTCAGTCCGTCCCCAGGGGCTCTGCCTCTCTGTCCCAGCAACCGCTGCAAACCTCGGAGGGACCGAAGCCAGGCAGTCCCGCTTCTCCCGTTTGAGTCTGGGTCCCTAGAGACTCACCTGGATCTGGAGCTCAGAGTCTGAGGCTCCCTCCGGATTGAAACAGACAACCGCGCCCTCAGCGACCAGCCCGCGCCGCGCACTCCGCACCTTAGTATTTTACTTCAGCACTGCGCCTCCTCTGATTCTCGGTTCCTCCTAGTTGTAGAACTTCCACTCAGCCATCCTTCCTGTGGTTCTGGATGATGTCCGTTCCGTCTTTTAGTTGTATTTTTGAGGTGGTTGTTCGAGGCAGCAAACTCCAGTGTTAACCTATGCCACCATCTTGGTTTCTCCTGCATTCCTTACTTAAAACAAAAAGCAGCTCATTACTAGATTGTGCAGAAGACCTATCAGCAAGCTTCACCTCTGCGCCTTAAAGTCAAGGGTGTATGGAAAGTTGCAGAGACCCATATATTCATGTTTTGCCCCTAACACACCTGCCTCTCCCATGCTGTTTTTCACCTCCAGACCTGAGAAGATACTGTCTTGCCTGGAATGCCTGCCCTCCTCCCACTTGCAATCCCCATTCCCTTCACCTGCCTAACTTTTAACCACCCTTCAGGTCTGAACTTAGCTGTCCTTGCCTCCAGGGAATTATCACTGCGTTGGCACCCCTCCTGTGTGTAAATACCCGCCAAGTCACTCAATTACAGGGCTTACTCCGCTGTATTGTCATTGTCTGTTTGCTCTGTCTCCTTCCAACGACGCTGTGAATACCATGAGAGCAATAACGAATTCTGATTTGATTACCACGCTATCTCCCAGTTCACTGTGTGGCGACCATAAGTGCTCAATAAATATCTGCTGTTGGTGAAAAGAATAAATGAGGTAACATGTAAAGTGACGAGCAGAAAACCTGACACTCAACCCACAACTCCAAGCAAAGCACCTCTCTTTCCTCTATGCTGATCGGGTACCCTGTGGAGAGATCCATCCTAGGATCTAGAACACGTTCCTACTCGTTGCTTTGAATGCCCATCTCTACTTAACTGCTGGCCGAGGTCAGTAAGCATAAAGTGTTTATTTTTTAATGGCCAGCATGTGGAATTATTCATCACACACACAAGATATTCAAGGAATGTGGGCTGCCTGAGTGAATGGGAAGAAAAACATGGAAACAATTCCAATACAGAGTGATCAAGACCAAGATGAACACAATGGACAAATGGAGGCCGAGAGGAAGAAACGCCAGCTCAGCTTGGGAAAGTGCTGAAAAACCACATGAAGGAGGTAAAATGTGACCTTTTATGAATGGAGTCTTTCAAAGGATAAGGAAGAAACCATGTGGACCAAGGAAAGGAGGCATTTCACACTCATGACAAGGGGACTAAAGAGAGAGAGAAAGTTAGGAATGATGAGGCTAGTGTGGTAGGCAGGGGCCAGATCATAAAGGTCCTTGGGTACTGGCTGCCTGGCTAAAGGGATTGTTGCATTTTATCTCATAAGTGACTGAGCAAGAATAGATGATTCTGAGCAGGTGGTTATAGTGCATGTGGATTTCTGTTCCAGAATGCCCACTCTAATAGCAAAAGTGGAAAATGGATGTCTGGGGTCAAGGAGACTGATCTGGGGCTAGCCTTACTGGTCCAGGGCCATATAGGTGAATGCCTGGAGGAAGGCTTGTAGTGATGATGGAAACGTTTTGAAAAATATAAAACAGTTGGCAGAGACTGCTTCTGACAGGCGTAAGGAATGGAGAGAAAAATTCAGTTTTCTGCTTTGGGTGATCTGGTTGGTAGGAATCCCATCACCAACCATCGCAGAGAGGGGAAGGGAACATCAGGGTAGACAGGAGACATGATGCTTTTAAAACGCTGGCGGAACATTCAAGAAGGAAGATTCAACCAGCTATTGGAAATAAGCCCGAGACATCTGCTCCTTCCTTTTCTGTTCCACAGAGTGCGTCTCTTCACTTCTAGGGACGGGGAACCTGCGGGTGGGGGTCAACTTGACCATCTCTCAGCAGGACTGCTGTCCACAGGCAGATGCTCCCCTCCACTCAGCAGCCATGGGGAAGCCGGTGCTCTCCCTCCTCCACCATCTGCACTAGACACTGACCTCACTTTCCTCAAATGAAGACAGACCCCAGTGGAAGTACAAGCTGATCCTCTGGACCAGGGGTCCTCAAACTTTTTAAACAGGGGGCCAGTTCACTGTCCCTCAGACCGTTGGAGGGCCGGACTATAGTTTAAAAAAAAACTATGAACAAATTCCTATGCACACTGCACTTATCTTATTTTGAAGTAAAAAAAAAATGGGAACAAATACAATATTTGTATTTGCATGTGGCCCACGGGCTGTAGTTTGAGGACCCCTGCTCTGGACAAAGAATTCTTCAGAACCACCCCAACCTTTGTAAAACCTGTCCATCTTTACCTGTTAAGTGGAACACCATCCAAGCTCTTCTGCCTCCTACCTGGGTTTTGCATATGTCCCCAGCACGGATCACCTCTCATCAGGTCATTAACTCCTTACAGAGAACATTATGGACTGTTTTCCAGCATCCATGTTCCATTCTCTCTTCCTAAGATCATCCAGATCTGTGTTGAGATACACACAGCACCCCGCACACAACGTGTACTCTGGTCAAGCTGATTCAGAGTCTCCTACCTCAGGGGTAGCCCTTGGCTGACAAGCCAGCAAAGATGTTGCATTCTGCCGGCCACAGTCACTGGTGGATCACTGGGCATGTGACTTACACGGTCCATTGATATTGAGATGGAAATTTTTTTTCCCACAAGGAAACGTATATACTTGATTAGTCCTGGCGACCGTCCTATACAGTACGTCTGATTAGTTTAGTACCACAGGAAACAGAACCTTTAATCCATCATGTCACCTGAACCTAAAATCTGTCCTTCTGGCTTTTCACATAACTGTGCCAACACATATTCTTATTGATGTTTCAGCAAGTGTGAGCCATGCTTTCTATTATTTATACCCCCAAGTCAGACTCGCTCCTGATCTGGCATTTCACGTGCAATGAGGGAATGAGAGAAGCAGGGGGCAGTGGGCACCCCAGGCTGAGGAGCTGTCATTGGACAATGAGGTTGAGAAATGGCTGGTTAATCCCTTAGCTGCTGTGATGGGAAAGGAAGTCTCTCCTCACAAACGCTGCATTCCCCGGAAGGACACGCCGTGCACCTCGGTGTGACCTGGTGATGCTGCTGACCGCCCAGCTCCCCGACCGGGCGCCCCGCAATAAGAACTCTGGAGAAGACTACTGGCTACAGCTACACGTGCACTGTGTCCTCAGAACACAGAGGGCTTAGCAGCTTGTTTTCAGCTTTGGGATTTGGCTGCCATAGGAGATAAATCTCATTTACCATCCAGTTGCACATATTTATCTCTATATAAATCTTTATCTATATCCACAGCCATATACATAGCCATACCTATACCTATATCTATATCCATACACATGCTATATCTATACATATATATATATACCTATGTGTATAGATACAGATATAGGTATATATCTGTATCTGTCTATGTATAAGTCTATATATCCAACTGTATACATATCAGTATGTTGTGACATTGGGGTTGTTGTAGCAATTAAGTGAATTAATATATGTAGGTACTCAATGAAAATGTGTTGAATGAATGAAAAGTGTCTGCAACATTTTAGGGTCTCAATAAAGGCTAGATATTATTATTATTTGTATGTATTGTGTAAAGGTAGTATCAACAGACAGCCCCAACAGAAGCTCGCTTATCAATAAGGAAATGTCTGACCTCAGACAAGTTCAAGTCCAGAAGCAGAGCAGACCCAGTAACATCAAAGGCTCAGTGATATCAAGACCCTGACCCCTTCCCTCCGCCGCCCTTGCACGGGCTTCTTCCCAAAACGATGCCCTTGCAGTGACAAGGCGACTGCAAAGGCGATCGGGACTGGGCCTCCTTGTCATACCGTGATGAGAAGGAGAGAAGATTCCTCCGAGCCAGGAATCAAGGCCTTCCCTTTGCTTGTTCTTTCTGTGGACCCCTCACTTCACTCACCTCCGGGCAAGCAGCCAAAACTGACCCTGTCCAATTTAAGAATAAAGAAATATTTTTTAAAGATATTAACTAGGTCACAGAACCTGTGGGAAGCTTGGGGACAGTGAGGCCAGGAACAAGGCCCAGAAGCAAACCATAAACCAGCCTGTGGATATGACTACCACTGAGCCAGAGCCTGACCTGCACCGCCGGCATGGCAGGCTCTGGAGAGGAGCCAGGCAGCGACGCCTCTGCAGGCACCCGGGCCCCGCCCCGCCAGGAGGCTGACAAGGCAAATGCAGGGCAATCTGGAATTTTATACTGGGACATGGGTTCCAACTTCTCGCCAGGACTCCGAGGACAGGAATTCCTGAGACAGAAAGAGATTCAGAAAGCTGGCAGCCAGTAAGGACCACTGCAGGGCGGTCCCAGGAGGCTCTGCGGGCTCAGGACCCACACAGGGTGGGTGCTGCGGGGGGGGGGGGGGGTGAACTCTGTGAGCTCAGGACCCACACAGGGTGGTGCTGGGGGGTGGGGGGGTGAACTCTGTGGGCTCAGGACCCACACAGGGTAGTGCTGGGGGGGTGAACTCTGTGGGCTCAGGACCCACACAGGGTGGTGCTGGGGGGGTGAACTCTGTGGGCTCAGGACCCACACAGGGTGGTGCTGGGGGGGCAACGGGGACTCAATGGGCAGCAGACTGCAGGGTCTCTGGTTCAGTGGAGGGAAGTGGCATCCCTGGAAGAGCTCCAGCTGCATCTAGGGTGTCAGAGTGACTCAGAGACACTGACATCTCATCTCTGAGAGGAAGGGCTGGTGGGCAGCTGTCGAGGCAGCATGATGAGGAGTGACTGCGGGTCATGCAGCAACAGTGACAGGGAGCACTAACCAGACAGGACCACCCCCCCGCCCCCCAACACAGATGTCCCTCAGGGACTCCAAGAATATACAGGGAAAGGAAAATCTACAAGAGACTAGAATTCCTTAATGTGAAGTAAGTGCTTGAAACTAGCAAGATTTGGGTATTATTGTTAAAATCTAATGTCCCAGAGCCATATGGGTCACATATGCGACTAGAGAAACATCTGGCATCTGATTTCCTGGAATCGGAGCTCTAGGGAGAAGGAAGTGGGAGCGCATTGCTAACTAGTTTCCCTTTTCCTCCTACAGAGCACGAGGCCGCCTTCCTGGCGCGCTCTGCCTCCTGATTTCTGCAAAGCTGTTGTCTTCTGGGAGCTCAAATCCCAGCACTCAGGACATTCTCAGGAAGTCTGACCTGATGCCCCAATGTGTGACTGCTGCGCATCCCCTCCCTGCCACTCTGATCACACTACTTCAAGGACATGATCCTAACTCAACTCTTCAAAACGTACTCTTATGTTTATAGTCTGTCCCTGCATAGACTTTCACCAGAATGTGAGTGCCATGAGAAGGGTGGGTTTGCTTTCGTTGCTAGGAATTAATTCCTGTCGGCTTAAAGCAGTAACTGGCACATCTGGTAGGCACTCAGCAAATATTTGTTGAATGAGTATGAAGGCGTGGCTCCTCACATAAAAGTTAACTTTGTCTCTCGTTATTAAGCAGTCGCCGAATAAAATCGTCTGCACCTTTTTTGCCTGGATGCACCCCACGCTTCCCCTCCAGACACACACTTCACCTGGTTAACTCCTTCCCAGTCCTTGCGGTCATGCAGCCATCTCCTTTTTCAACAGGAAGACATCAGAACCAACACCAGAGAGCAGCTCGGATAACAAGAGAAGCTGAGGGTGGAACAGGCACAGGATAGCATCCGCTTATCAAAACAAATACTTTTAGGAGCCAAACTCGGATGCACAACTTATTCTACAGCTGGGTAATAGTCCAAGAGAAAGAAACAAGAAATGGAATCCTTTGGGGTAGCTGCATAGTGTTAAAAGGGGGGGAAGGAACCCAGGAGCCCCTGGAACTAAGGGTAAAGACTTCGTTTCAACCCATGTCCTGCGAAGTGGTTCTTTGCAACGACAGAGAACTCATGGTGGAGTAGAAATCTGAGCCCGGGCTTCGAGGACCGACAGGGCTGGCCTTGAGCCCCAACCTTGCCGGCCCAGATAACCTCCCAGAGAATCACTTTCCACTTAGAAAGGACAACGTAATCAGCCTCTCAGAGGCTCAACGATAAAGTATCAATAAAATTTTAGCACCCGTCTCATGGGATTATTGCGAGGATTAAGTAAATCAGTGCACCTAAAATCAGTAGTGCAGTTCTCTGCTCACAGTCAACTACTATTCATTCATTCAACAATGATCTACATACACATTATTAATATTGTCTATCTTTTTACAGTAGTTCAACTACTCCGTTGATTCAACAGATAATCATAACTATTGTTCATTTTGCCAGGCACTGTACTAAGCACATAACAAGCATGACCCTTTTTCTTTTTCACAGTAACCCTATGAGGAAGGACTGTTATTTTTCCACATCATAGATGAAAAGAAGACAGATGTAATCCGAACAAAAGAGCAGAGGTAACCCGGATGAATTAAGCCGTCCCTGAGAGCTAGCAAGCTCGCGGCCAGGAGGAGCAGGAATCCTGGAACGAAGACCTGCTACTTCTTCCAAGGCTACATTTTCCCCTGAAAACTTTGTTTTGGGAAGGGTCTCTTGCACACTAGGATGCTGAAACTTGGCACTTGGACCTCAGAAGACAGAATTCCTGCTCCACGTTTACACCAGGGGTTGGAGCACATCGAACTTAATTAAGACGAGAGTTAACGGTACAATAATAATCCCAGGTTCATCGGTCTGTTTAATTTCAGGAGTTTCGCTTTTTTTGGCTTTTTGTGGTCATTTCACTTTTGCTCTGCCTAATGCCTTTTATAGATCTGACCATTGCTAACCAGGCTGTGATGTTTGTTCGATTATCTGCTTCAGGCTTCAAATGATACACATAAACTCACAAAACATTAGCTCTGAAGTGGACCTTAGAAACCACCTTTCTAGTCCGGTGGTTTACAAATGACTTTGAGTAAATGAAAGACCCCTTTCTCTTTAACCAGGGATGGCTCACTTTATTTGTTGCATAGAATGAGCTCCACTTAATGTTTCTTTGACACCAAATTCACCGGAGAATGTGCGTGTGTGCATGCATATGTGTTCATATTGAACCACCAAGCTGATCCAGTAAGAAAGCTTTAATAACTCACTGCCGTTCATTCATTCACTCACTTTAGGCTCAGCACAGGCCGAGGCTCTGCCAGCCAGTGGCGAAGAAGAAAAAGACAGTCTCTTCCTCAAGAAGAGCGAGGTCTAGTCAGGAAGGCAGACACGGGGACAAACACGTAGGACAGGAGCCAGGCCATGGCAGAAGCTTGCGGGGGGTGGGGGAGGGAGACTGTGAGGACATGCGGGGGGAGGGGAATCAGACAAGCTTTGTGAGAGAAGGTCACTCATAGCAGAGCCTCAGGTACAGGATGGGAGAAGTAGTTCCAGGCAAAAGAACAGCAAATACTAGCAGGAGAGAAAAATGAAGGGCTCAGAATGGGAAAGAACTGACATGGCTGGACTCAGAGATTCATTGCATGTGACAGGTACTCAATA
Source organism: Myotis lucifugus (assembly GCF_000147115.1). Lineage (NCBI taxonomy): Eukaryota > Metazoa > Chordata > Mammalia > Chiroptera > Vespertilionidae > Myotis > Myotis lucifugus. Next base: position 10,450 of record NW_005875209.1, read on the forward strand.
AATAACAGGTTAATTGATTAACTAATTAATTAATCTGGAGGAAATAGACTATAAAAGTCAGTTCATGAAAGGACACAGAGGCCTACTCAAAAAAATGTGGATTTTATTCTCTAAACTAGGAGTTGAAAATGCAAATGTCTACATGGATCCATGGGAAATGTTAGTAAGTAGAGTGGGCCAGGTGTAAAACAGATAGTCATTTGGGGACTATGCAGGTGCCATGAAATTACTGTCAGCACACGATGTGTGACAGGTGATCCTGGCCCTCAGACTGCACACGTACGCAGTACTCACAGTACAGCGTGATGCCTGCCTCCACTCACGACCCAAATACAATGTGATCACAGAGAAGGGGCTCACCGTCTTCCATCGCAGGAAATCAGGAAGGTGTTACTGATGAGATTGTATTTGAGATGGACTTGAGAAAAGAGTAGGAGCTCATCTCTCTATTTCCAGTCACACCTGAACATCTCTCAATCCAATCAGGTTGGTCACCACATGGCCCCACAACACCCCACACTCTTTCATGTCCTCTCTCAAGTCTTGGACTTTGTGAGGTGTGCCCCACCTCCCTCGTTTTACTTATCCAATTCCTATCACCCTTAACGGCCCTCCTCGTGCATCAAAGCCATCAAATGCTCATTGAGAATGCACCAGGGGCACACGGCTCCTGAAAGGCTGAGAGACATACGGGACACAGCAGGGCAGAAGAGCTTGGGAAGGCTGTCTTACTGGGTGTGGTGAGCAGCTTTCCAGTGTGGGAGTCAAGGATGCATTCATTGGCTCCGTGACTAGAGCAGATCTTCTTGCCTGTTTTCCTTAGTCGTCTTTGCTCTAAAAGGGAGCCTCATCCCCAGGATCATTATAGTTCCTTTGAGTTCTAAGATTATAAGTGTCATTTTGTGAAGAAATTTGATATCTTTGTTATCTTTCCCGTAGGATTTCTCCGCATGCTTTCAAAAAGTTCCTTAATCATGAATCAAAGTAGCCGGATTGAAGAATGTCTTCTCTGCACCATTATAAAGGCCATCTAATTCCTACCCAGGACTTCGGAAATTGCATAGGTCACATGTCCATTGAAATGAAGCTGGCTTTCCTGTTGCCCTGTTGTTACATTGGTCACCTCCCGTAACCTAAGAGTAGATCATGTGGCTCCTTCTCTGAAGTCTTACAGTTCATGGCAGTGAGGAAATGAAGTACAGGGGACACACAGACCCCAGATGTTAAGATAATAGAAACACTGTCTATGGAAACCAATATACATAAATTGAGGAATCTATGAAATGATACCAAAATAATAATTGAAAAAGTTGTTTTTTATGTTATTTTATTCATAAATCATTGAGAAGAAATTTTTTGTATTTTATCAGCTTTTACAACTCCTTTCCAGTTTGCCTCATTCCAACTTGCTATTTCAGTTGTACTTTTGGTTATAAGCAAAAGAAGGAACTCTGGCTGGATTTAAGCCGAAAGCAAATCCACTGACAGAACACCAGGGTATCTCAAGAACTCCAAGAAATAGTACAGGAATGGGGAAGGACCAAATCTACACCAGGGACCTCCGCAGTGGACATTGCGGAACTTCTCACCACAGAATCTCCTTAGTCTGACCCCAGCTCCTGGGCCTTCCAAGCCCGTGTCTCCCCCCATCCCACCCTGCCCCGACCTGCAGGGCACGCATCGTGGGTACTCCACACCAAATCCTGCAAAGGAATGAGAGGATAGGAGACGCGAAGAAATGGAGGCAAGACAAAGTTCTGATCAAGCCTCAATTTTATTTTTACAGCGGGTAGTATTTATGTTGTTCTAGAGGAGAGGGGTGGGCAAAGGGGGTCCATGGGCGTAGCCTATCATTAAGGATGTAACAAAGGCTCTGGAATGTCGCAGCTATGCGCTTATCAGCGGAGATGTAGCAGCTTTGTGCTTAGGGTGAGGGTATGTTATCTTTTAACTCCAGGCCAAACCGGGAGTTGGCTTGGAGGAGCCATAAACCTATTATGCTGTAAACTGGAGATGTATATGTGATTTATAATGGCTCCCAACAATTCCTCCCTTACCATTTAGTTTAGGGTGGGCATTAACCGACTGGGGGAGTAGTGACCTGGTTCCTCCCATGAGATCAGCAGATCTCACCTCTGGTGGCTCTTGGTATCTTTTGGGGAGGAGAGGCAGAGCCAACAATTATATATGTATGGATACCAACCTCTATGCAAACCAGGTGTGCTCACAGAGAAATCCAGAGGCGGTCGAGAAAATTTTGATTTTCTGTTTTGACCTTCCTTGCAGTGCTTTGCCCTGCACCCAGACGGTACCCATACCATTCTCTATATAGAGTGTAGGTAAGCATTCCTCTGGCTTTATGCTGTCCCCGTGGGGAGGGAGCTCTGGCAATCATAATCA